>NC_081428.1:80474413-80691135 GCF_949786415.1 Peromyscus eremicus | reverse complement strand
GGTGCTGGCGACGTGGCGTCTGGGGCGGCCGACGCGCGCTCAGTTAGGCTCGCTGCCCACTTACTCGTCAGCCCGTGATGCAGTAGGGGACAGCGACCCGGTCTTCTGGAGGTCGGTGCCTGGCGGGTGGTAGACGCCGCCGGCAGGGAAGGAAGGGCTGGTACCCGGCCGAGTGCATCCCGGGTGTCAGCATCCAGCCTCTGATGCACTGCGACTCCAGTGTACTTTGCTTGCCCACTCCCGGCCCTGTGATGCGGTGCAGAAGAAAATCAGGACGCCTTTGTTTTTTAAAGTTACTGAAATTTACAAACGGGTACTAGTCTCTTGGTGGAAAGGATAAGGCGCTTATGTGGCTTCCTGCGGCTACCTTTACTTTCCTGGGAAAGAACTTCCTGGGGTGCGATCCCAGGGAGGTTATTGAATAATAAATAAGCCGCTGTAGTGGCACCGTGCTGGTATCTGATGTTATAAATTCTTTCTTTTCAGCCGTGTAAGCTTTCTTTTTCTTAAAGACTTCTTATGTTAGCAACCAACATTTGAAAGATGAATGAGAAATACACCTGCTGTGTATAGACATAAAGGAGCGATTGTAGCAGGCCCCCCCCCCCCCAAAAAAAAAACCCGCGAAGATTAAAGTGTTTCTTTTGTTAAAAGCGCTACTAGGTGTAATGAAGAGTGAGCATGCACCCCACAAAAAACAAGTACTGTAACCACCTTGTTTGGGCTATCAAATGGAATACAGAACAGATGACACATAGTGCTGTGTAATCAGATCTCGGCAAGAGTCTCCACCTACGTGCAGTCCCAGTGAGGTGGCTGTGCATGGGCAATCTGAAAGGCCGACCTTGAGAGGTCCCGAATTGCATCATTAGATTGGATAGAATGGAGTTGCATGATTGTGTTTTACATAAGAAACTAGTAAGCATCTTTAGATTTTAAACCTAAGCTTTTCTTCAAGTCAGTTGAAAACTCCAAAAGTAAACATGCAAATACCTTTTTGTAGTTAAGTTTATGTTTTTCTACATTTACACCTTCTTTTCCCAATTCCTGGACAGTACTGGTATCCCACTCACCCCATTTTATATGCTGTTTCTGTGCCACTCTTAAATATGGTAAAAAGACATTAGAAATTTGAGATCTTCTTGCTCAGTATTGCTGTTTTCGTATAGTCTTGGCCACTTCAACCATATTCAGAGTCATATCTGCTAAACTGCATATCTAAATGTTCATATGGCGTAGCTGCTATCCATAATGAATTTGGATCCAAGTGGTAACCTAGATATGTGCATTGACATTTTTGAGGTTTTCAGTTTCGCAGAACCCAGCTACCTATGGACTCTGAATGGACTTCATATAAGAAAACCCCTGACGCAATAACGGACAAAACATGAGTCAATTTGTGTCGTGGCGTTCAAATCCTAACACTTTGGGAGAGGTGAGTTGTTGGCTGTGTTTTATATTAGATGGCGTATTAGAGTAGCCCTGATTGAGCCAAAGAAACTTCAAGAAGGCAGGAAAACTTAGACCTAAATTTCTGTTTTTATTTTTTATTTTTTTGGTTTTTCGAGACAGGGTTTCTCTGTGTAGCTTTGCGCCTTTCCTGGAACTCTCTTGGTAGCCCAGGCTGGCCTCGAACTCACAGAAATCCACCTGCCTCTGCCTCCCGAGTGCTGAGATTAAAGGCATGCGCCACCACCGCCCGGCTTAAATCTCTGTTTTTAAAACCAGGATCTTTCAAAGAGAGACATACTTTGTTTGTATGACGCAGTGTGACTATTTCCCTGTTGAGGAGGTCAGGAATGAAAGAGGAAACCAGGTGTACTGTGGAGTCTTCCTTTTTGGGAGATTCTCTTCCTTGTGTGGTTGGTATGTTAAAATAAGGGCTCAAATACTTGTCTCAGTCATGTGGTATCCAAACTTGTCTATGAAATAGTGCATGTCTCAAATCTATTGAGTAATTCTATTTTGTGCCTTAGGCTTATGCAAGAGAAACCACGTCTTTTTTCTCTTATATTACCTTTTTCAGCCTTATTTGTGTGATTTCTTTTTCTTTTTTCCCCTTCCCATTTTTTTTTGTTGTTTTTTTTGTTTTTGTTTTCGTTTTGTTTGTTTTTTTGTTTTTGGTTTTTGGTTTTTCGAGACAGGGTTTCTCTGTGTAGTTTTGATGCCTGTCCTGAGATCTCGCTCTGTAGACCAGGCTGGCCTCGAACTCACAGAGATCTGCCTGGCTCTGCCTCCTGAGTGCTGGGATTAAAGGCATGTGCCACCACTACCCAGCTTCATTTTTTTTTTTTAATTCTCTCAGTCTTCTCTTTCTGTCCCAGGGGATATGTAAGTTTCCTTTTCTTCTCTTTTCTCTCTTGTTCCCTCCTCCTTTCCTTCCTCTCTCCATCATTACTCTGCTCCTAACTCGGTGATAATGTTTAGCATCTTCTAATCACTAAGCACTTAATTTATAGGTATTTTCTTGTCTCCTCTGTAGATATACTGGTTTCTTGTTTGCACTTGCTTGCTTCTGTTAACAGGTGTTACTTGTAATAATTCATCTTGCCCACAGAATTGTGTTTGCACACAAATATCTGCATATAATGATATATCACAGTATTGTTGGAAATAGAAAATGACAATTAGAAGTAAGCATGCTACAGTGGAGGTTTGGTTAAACAAGTGCCTTCACACATGTAACACTTTGCAGCTAATGTCAATAAATGATGAAGTGGAGCCAGAGATACATGTGTGGAAGAATCTGTCAAGGTTCACTGTTAACTGAGAAAAGCACTAGAGAATTGTGTGTGCAGCATGCTTTTATTTGGGGTTTAAGCAGCATATGTCTGCATGTATACACATACACACGCGCGCGCGCACACAGACACACACACACACACACACACACACACACACACACACGATTATGTATAAGGTTTCTTCAAACCTAAGCCAAGAGCCTGGACTAAATGTGTCAAGTAGGCAGAAGGGTTAGGTGTTCCCTTTGTACTTTCTTTGTACTTTTTTTTTTTTTTTTTTTTTTTTTTCCTGTGGGCATGTATTTTCAGAGCACTGTGAAACACTGCAAAGCTATGGTCAGTTCCTACACACAGGAGCCCATCCTTACCCCTGAAGACCGTCTTTACTGCAGCACTGTTAGGACTGGGTTTGAGAGTGCTCCACTTCTTTTTCAGAGCTGTAGGGAGGGTGTGGTGACATCGTGTGGGCTTTAAACTTTCACATCAGATTGTTGCTATTAATACGAATTCATGCTGCTGAAGTCAATACTTGTGAACGGTGCATGGCACATCTCTGACCTGCCCAAGTGAAATGGCTGCTCTTACCTTTGCTTGCAGAGTGGGTTTCTGTTCCTTTGCCTGGGTTCTTTGGGTGGCTCAGTGTCACTGAATGGGGTGGGGTTTGTTTCATTTGGGTGCTCTCCACCCCTGTGGTACTAAGGACCAAATCCATGCCCCTGCACTGTTTGGGCTTGTACTTTCCCTGGCTTTGGGACTCTGTACTCTTTAATCTTACAGTTACTGTCTCACTTTGCTTTTTCCTAAATTTCAAAAATTCATTTTATGTCTATAGATGTTTTATCTGCAGCTATATCTGTGTGCCACATGTGTGCCTGGTGCCTATGAAGGCCAGCAGAGGGGTCGGATCCCCTGGGACTAGAGTTACAGACATTGCAAACCACCATGTGGGTGCTGGGAATTGAACCTGGGTCCTTTAGAAGAGCAGCCAGTGCTCCTAACCCCTGAGCCACTTCCCCAGCTGCTCCACTTTCTCCATGATGTTTAGAACTGCTTCAAGACATTTCAGAGAATGCTTTGTTCTTTCTCAGTGAAACCTGTAAGCTGGAAAGAAAATTCAGAGAACCATGTGTGGGTGGTCTTACTCTGTATATTTTGAATTGGCTAATTTACCTTGGATTCAGCAAGTATGTCTAGTTACTTTTATTTCTTCAGATTCTTTGCTTTTCAAACTTTTATTGTGGGACATTTAGAATAATAGCATTCAGTACATTACAATAGGACTGGGGGAATTTTCCAAGAATGTAAAAGTATAGTCTTTATTTTATTAATGAAACTTAGTTTGAGAGTAGGTTGTACAGCTACGTAAGTGTGTGACACCACTGGTTGTGTGTCTTCTTAACAAATCCAATGGAAGTCATCAAATCTAGGTCTAGGTCATGATTAATGGAGTAGAACAGGTTTTTTTTTTTTTTGGTTTTTTCGAGACAGGGTTTCTCTGTGTAGCTTTGCGCCTTTCCTGGAACTCACTTGGTAGCCCAGGCTGGCCTCGAACTCACAGAGATCCGCCTGGCTCTGCCTCCTGAGTGCTGGGATTAAAGGCATGCGCCACCACCACCCGGCCTAGAACAAGTTTTTAATTTGTTAGGTATTTAAGGTTTTTGTTTATTTGTGGCGCAGAGGAAAAAAATTGGGGATTGTAGGTCTAAGCATATTTATTGAGGCACAAACCCAGTAATGGCTGGGATTTTATTTATATAAAATTAATTCAAGTTTTCCTCTGTTCTTAGCCTCCTGAATAGCTGCGTCTATAAGACTAGTTGTTTTAGCTTTGTATTGTTTTGATTTATTTACTATTGTTTTATGTTTATTTTTTTCCTGCATGTATATGTACCATGTGCACAAATTGCCTGCAGAGGCCAGAAGAGGGCAGCAGATCTGTTGAGACTGTAGTTACAAATGGTTGTGAGCTACCATGTGGGTGCTGGGAATTGAACCTAGATCCTCTGAAAGAGCAGCCTGTGTTCCTAAGGACTGAGCCATCTATTCATCCTCAGGGCTGTGTTTTATACTGTTATTAGCATAGTATTTTGTATTTTGCATGCAGTTGTCTCTGTTAAATGATTAAGAACTTTGGGATTAACCACTATCTTCTCGATCTTACTTTCGTTTCCTGTTGGCAATAAATAAGAGAAGCAACTTAAAGGAGAAAGGGTTTAGCTCGCAGGTTATGGTCTGTTACAGTGGAGAAATCAGTTGGAAGAAGAGAGCAATGGATACATGCATCACAGAGCTCAGCCTGCTCGCTCCACTTTATACATTCCCTGCTTAGGGCATAGCACCTCCTGGAGTGGGCGGCTCTTCCCACCTCAAGTAAATATAGTCTAGGTGATCCCTCACCGACTTGCCTGATTTTCACTGTGTCAGCTGGACAACACTAGCCCTCACAGTCACAAAGGGACACTCACAGGCAGGATATCTGGAGGAGTAGTCTGGTTTTGCTGAAGGGAAAACCAAGAGTACTATACAATTAAATCCAGTGGTAGATTGCTTCTCTGAGTCAAGATGCTAAATGCTGCAGATTACATATACAAATAAAGGAGATGAACATGAATACAAATGTTTCCTGAAGAGAACATAGAATTGGTAAAGATACATTAGTTTATGTATGTAGTCTCTCTCTCTCTCTCTCTCTCTCTCTCTCTCTCTCTCTCTCACACACACACACACACACACACACACACTCTCACACTTGCTTGCTCGCCCCCACCCCTTTCTCCCTTCTGAAAAGCCAGAATTCCAGATAGGAAGTTATTAACTCAGCCATTTCCGGGCCTTGGGCCTGGCCTGTACTGGCCTAATTTATGATTTAAGAGCATCTTGAAGACTTTTAGAAGTTTAAGGATTATTTCAAAGGTTCCAGTGACAGGACAAATCCTGAGACTAGAAGCCTTAAGGCAGTGGTTCTCAACCTGTGGGTCGTGACCCATTGGTAAACCTTTATTTCCAAAAAATATTTACATTAGGATTCCTAACAGTAGCAAAATTACAGTTAAGAAGTGGCAATGAAAAGAATTTTACAGCCGGGCGGTGGTGGCGCACGCCTTTAATCCCAGCACTCGGGAGGCAGAGCCAGGCGGATCTCTGTGAGTTCGAGGCCAGCCTGGTCTACCAAGTGAGTTCCAGGAAAGGTGCAAAGCTACACAGAGAAACCCTGTCTCGAAAAACCAAAACCAAAAAAAAAAAAAAGAAAAGAAAAGAAAAGAATTTTACAGTTGGGGGTCACAACGTGAGGAACCGTATAAAAGGGTCGCAGATATAGGAAGGTTGAGAACCATTGCTTCAAGCTTTAACAGATTATTGACTGGGTTGGGTGTGTGTGTGTGGTGTGGCTCAGTGAGTAAACTGTTATGGTTGAGGGTTTTTTAAGAGTCTGTTTTGTGGTATTGGAAAAGGGAAAGAAAAAAACCAATTTATTGCTTTTCCATATCAATTAGAGTAGGTCCATAAACTACCATTTCAGTGCATATGATCACAATTAAGTAGATAGACCTTGGTAACCTGTAAAATACAAGTATACAAACGGATTTAATTGGTAGACATGCTTTAAAGCTTAAGAGAACATTTTAATTTTTTTTAATGGCTTTGCTTATAGAAAGGGATGCCCTGGTGTGGTAGCATAGGGGGACCAGACTGTTTTTTGTTTGGCTGTTTGGTTTTTCCATAACACAAAAGATCTCGGAAGAGCTGAGGGAACTAGGAAGTACATTTGTTTTCCATCCACTTTGAGTCCAGAATGAATTCTGAATGGCAGAGGACGTAGGACCAGTCGGTGGTGGGATGGGCTGTGCTTGAGAAGCAGTGAGCTCCAGGTGTTTAGGGCAGCCGGAGTGAGTCCCAGTGCCAGGGATGTGGTGGAAGGGGTTGCATTGTAAGGGAGAGGGTGCACCAGATTATTTTGAAGGCCCTTTTCAAATCCTAAAAGCTTTTACTATGGCATAGTAAACTGATTTATTACAGATGCATCCTATTCCTAAGCTTAATTAATAATATCTAATGTGTGTGTGTGTGTGTGTGTGTGTGTGTGTGTGTGTGTGTGTGTGTGGTTGATGTCAGGATGTGTTCCTCAATCGCTTCTCACCTTATTTTTTCAGACAAGATCTGTCACTGAACCTGGAGCTCACAGTTTGGACTAGGCTGGCTGGCCAGTGAGTCCCCAGGATCCTCCTGTCTCCACTCTTGGTACTGACTAGGGTTACAGATTCCATGTCACATTTGACTTTTATATGAGCTCAGGGTCCTTCATGTTTCTTATATTACTACAGACAAGAGCCAAAGAAATGGCACTTTCCAGAAAGTATTATGTTCTGTGGTCACAAGCCTTTGTTAGAAGAGAAGCATGGTGTGGACGTTTTGACTGGTTCTTTTGTTGTAGCCTATTAAAAATTTGAATCAGTAATGGGAAAGTGAGGGTTGACTATTTAAAAAATATATAAGGTTAGAGAAGTATATGCTCAGCATGTGCAAAGCCCTGGGTCCTCTGCTGTGTGTGTGTGTGTGTGTGTGTGTGTGTGTGTGTGTGTGTATGTGTGTGTGTGTGTGTATGTGTGTGTGTATAGGAGGGGATATAGGGTATTGGGGGGGTGTAGGGTCTTGTGTAGGGTATTGTGTATGAGGGGTAGGGTATTGTGTGTGGGGTGGGGGTAGGGTATTGTGGGGGGGTAGGGTATTGTGTGTGTGGTGGGGGTAGGGTATTGTATGTGTGTGGGGTAGGGTATTGTGTGGTGGGGGATGGGTGGGGTATTATGGGGGGTAGGATATTGTGTGTCGGGGGGTAGGGTATTATGTGTGGTGTGAGGTGGGTAGGGTATTGTGTTGTGTGTGTGGGGTAGGATATTGTGTGTTTGTGGGGGGGCGGGTAGGGTACTGTGTGTGTGGGTGGGGTAGGGTATTGTGTGTGTGGGGGTAGGGTATTGTGTATTTGTATGTGTGGGGGTGAGTAGGGTATTTTGTGTGGGGGGGTAGGGTATTGTGTATTTGTATGTATGTAGGGTATTGTGGGGGTAGGGTATTGTGTGTATGGTGGAGTGTAGGGTATTGTGTGTGTGGGGGGGTAGGGTATTGGGTATTGTGTGTGTGGGGTGTAGGGTATTGTGTGGGGGAAGTGTAGGGTATTGTGTGTGTGGGGGGGGTGTAGGGTATTGTATATTTGTGGGGTGAGTGTAGAGTATTGTGGGGGGGGTAGGGTATTGTGTGTGTGGGGAGTAGGGTATTGGGTATTGTGTGTGTGGGGTGTAGGGTATTGTGTGGGGGAAGTGTAGGGTATTGTGTGTGTGGGGGTGTAGGGTATTGTATGTTTGTGGGGGGAGTGTAGAGTATTGTGGGGGGGTAGGGTATTGTGTGTGTGGGGGGGTGTAGAGTATTGGGAGGGTAGGGTATTGTGTGTGTGGGAGTAGGGTATGTGTGTGTGGAGGGGTATAGGGTATTGTATGTTTTGGGGGAGGGGAGGGTATTGCATGTGTATTAGACATTAGACTCTGAGAAACTGTGGTCTTGAGAAGGAACCCCAAAAGTTACTGGCTCTTATCTACCACTGCCTAACTGGAGAAGTCAGATGTCTCTCTGAATCTTCATTTCATTGACCAACAGTTGTTTAAGGGAAAGAATGTAGAGCAGTGTGTCTCACATAGTAAAAGTCAACGTTGTTTCCATTTTTATATGTAGAAATGTGTGCAGCTGGTAATTAAGTAAAATATATTTTTCCTTGTGTGTTTCCCGCATAGTTTTCAATTATAATTTCAGTATAATTTTAGTTCTAGTGCCTTTCTGCACACTTTAATTCCTTGGAAATTCATCATTTAATTTATCTTCATACTTGTAAGAAATTAATACTTAATATCAATGACATTTGGTTTAATTGAAGTATTTTGTGTTTCTTACAAAAGAGAAAGCCATGTAGCCTGTTTTATTCTGACACTTTTAGAACACTCAATGATTGGTTCAACTTTGACTTATTAGAAAAATTATGCTAAATGTTTTACTTTTAGAATTTTATTTTGTTATATTTATTTTGATTGATTGATTGTGTGTGTCTGTGTGTTTGTGTCTGTGTCAAGTGTGTGTGGAGGCCAGAGGATAACCTCCGGTATCGTTCCTCACGTACCATCCATCTTTTTTGTTTGTTTGTTGTTTGATACACAGTCTCTCTTTGGTCTGAAACTGGCCAGTGGCCAAGTAGACTAGGTCCACTTCCCCCTTCCCAGCTCTGAGATTATAAACCCACACCAAGGTGTCTGTTTTTTCCCCCAGACTCAGCTGCTCACTCCTGCAGAGCATTTTACTGACTGAGCTGAGCCCTGTGTTACTCTCTTTCATCTTCCTGGACTTGGGAGTCTGGTGATCTATCTCTAAAGGAGAAATGCCAGTTTTCCTCTTTCCTGAGTAACTGAATTCATCTTTAGGTTAATGATTTAAGATAAATCTCACTGTAATTAGCTTGTTCAGTTGTTTCTCATGAAAACAGACGTTTGCTTCTTTGAGACATCATTGGTTAGCAGTAGATGGCTATTACAGTACTCCTGGACAGTAGGGGTACTTTCTTCCAGAGGTTATGTGTTCCAGTTCATGGGTGAGGAAATATTTATTTTAGTGTGTGGTATATGTGTGCTGATGTACTCAACTCTGTGTGTGTGTGTGTGTGCCACCCAGCTTTTCTGTGAGTGTTGGGTATCTGAACTCAGCTCCCCATGCTTACATACCAGGCATTTCACCCACAGAACCGTCTCTGTACTCGTTTCTTTCTTTGGTGCACTGAAATCCTTTACTCAATGTCTTGAAATTGCTTGTAAAAATTTAACAGAAGGCTGTTCAAAGTATCGATTTTCTCCTTATACAAATTATAAGTGCATATAATCCTGGTGATGTAAATATTTGTCAAGAAATATGAAATGTGGACACTAGCTACTTGTTTCCTGGTCATGACCAAGCTTCTTGGACTGCTGGAGACAGAACAGCTTGCATAGACTCTGAGAACTGAGGCTGTTAGGTGTTGGCAGCTGTGATGTAAAGGCTTGTGACTGTCTGTGATTGACTTTGGGTTGTTCCTTGGCCCCCTCCCCTAAACCAGAAACTCACATTGATCTTTACAAACTTGCATGTAGAAAATATAGAAAATAGCTACCAGTGAAAAAGCCCACAAAACATGAATTAGATATCTTGGCTATCCCTGGTCTGTATCTTCAGCCCTTATGAATCTAATCTGCCATTAGTCTTTTGTCTTTTCTGTTTTCTAAATGTCTTTAAAGTACCCCTTTCAGATCTAACCCTGCATCCTTGTTCTGTTACCATGTTTGTCTGCACTTCTGTGAAATATCTTGGTTGGTTTTCTATATTTACTCTTCTCTCCTCTAATCTAATTACATTTAGAGTAATCTTTAAAAAATGTAGTTGTAATCTTTTTGGTCTCCTGATTTAAATTCTTGATGTTTCATTGCCTTTAGAATTCAGCCCAAATGTTGATTCCATTAAGAAGCAGCTACACTGATCTTCCAGTTCCCCTGTACCATTCTTTCTTTCTTTGTGTCTTTCTGGTGGTTTGCATGAGAAGTGTCCCTCGTGGTTTCAGGTATTTGGACCCTTTGGTACTCGGGTGGTAGCACTGTTTAGGAAGTGCAGTCTAGCTGGAGGAAGCATGTCACTGGGGGAGCATCTGGGAGCCGAAGGCCCCATCCCACTTGCAGTTTGCTCTCTGTTTTGTGCAGCGGTTGAGATGTGAGCTTTCCTTCCTTGCCCCCTGCTGCCATCCCCTCCATGGTGAGACCTGTTTGGAAACATAAGCCCAAATCAGCTCTTTGTTTTGTAAGTGGCTTTGAGTCATGGTGTTTTGTCACAGCAGCAGGAAAGTAGCTAATACAGCGTCCTGACACTAGGTATTGAACTCAGACTGCCAGTCTCTCTCCAAATACTCTTTCTTAGAGAAGGCTTCTCTCCCCTATCATTATTTACTCAGTGTTTCTCACACACCGTGTCATTTGCTCACTCACCCATGTGTTAATCATACCTACCCCAGCAGGCTGGCCTTGAAGCCAAACCCTGGCATGTGTTTTATTTACTTCTGTGTGCCCAGTGCTGGGGGATGCCTAGCAGGTCGTAGAGAGCTAAGTAAGCTTTTGTTAGCCAGTTCTCCTTGCATCTCCTAGTTGTCATCTAGATGCTTGATTGTAGTAACTTCTTCTAGCTTATTTAACTTCCTTTGCTCAGAACCCTGAGCAACATTCCTTCCACATATAAATCTAAAGCCTTATAATAGTCTGTCAGGGCCTTACCTGATTGGCCACTACTATCCTTTAATTTTTGTAGTTCATTTGTGACAGAATGCTTATGATGGCAAGTGTTAATCGTCATCTTGATGGAATCTAGGATCTCTGGGACACCAGCCACTGGCACACCTGTCAGGGATTATCTTGTGTAGATTACTGGAGGTAGGAGGACCCACCCTGTGGGTGGCTCCATTCCCTGGGCTTGCATCCCGAACTTCATGAGAAGAAGAAAGCAGAGCACCAGCATTCATCGGCCCCGCCCTTCCTGACTATGGACAGTGTGACGAGCTGCTTCAAGCTCCCGGAGCCTTGCCTACCTTAGCACAATGGACTGCACTCTGGAACTGTGAGCTAAAATGAATCCCTCCTTCCTTAGGTTGCTTTTATGGGGTATTCATCACAGCAACAGGGACAGTAACTAAGAAGGTTGATACCAAGAAGTGGGGCCTTTGACAAGATAAACTTGAACATGTTGCTCATAGGCCTTTGAAACTAGTTTGTAGGAAGAAGGTGGAAGAGTTTAGAACTTTGGGCAAGAAAAGCCCTTTGAATATTGTAGGCATAACTTAATGGATTATGCTGGGAACTTGGTAGACAGGAATGAAAAGAGAAATGTAGACAGTGGAGCCATGTGATTTCAGAGGAGAACAAGAACTGGGCTGGGGCTATTCCTCTGACCTTTTGGCCAGAAATCTGGCTTCATTGTGCCCACATCCTGAGAACTTGAGTCCAGTAGAATTTAAAGGGAGTAGACTCATTTGTTTGACAGAGAAAAATTTCAAGACAGGCTAGCAATCAGGCGGGTGCTGGGAAAGCAGTTGAAATTGTTAAAGAGATCATCACTGAAGAGAAAACTGTACTGCACTTGACAATGGGAAAGGTACTGAGGGCAAAATCCTACCCATCAGATTCTCCATTTTATGAGGATACAAACTTAGTCAAAGGAAGAAAGCCTGAACTGAATGAGTTCTTGATTCCTTGGAAGCAGTTGCCTACAAGAGTTTCTTAGGGTCAGCATAGAGAAACAGATAGAGCTGTGGTCCAGGGAGCCAGGCTATGTCTTGAGCTAGCAGAACTCGGCATTGTTGTCCACCTGATCCTAGTTTTGAAACTAATGAAAGATGCAAGACTGAAGGAGTTGTGGATTTTTGTCCCACAATTTACAAAAGCAGCTGAGGCCAAGCAGTGTGTGGCAAGGTCAGAGTCTCCACGAGGGGCCTGAGAGGCCACCGTATGAAGCTGTGAATGTGTAGTCTAAGTTGTAATGTTGATGTCAGAACCGTGGGACATTTGCCAAGGAAAGCTGCATCCAGAGTGAAGCTGACCTAGAGAAGTTATGGGTGCCTAGGGTAGCATGCCTGGAGGGATGGGGCTACCGAATCCCTTCGGAGCCCGGAAGATCCCACCACAAGCCGAAGATGGCAGACATGGTGCTGCAGGGTTGGTTTTCTCTCTGCTGGGTTTTAGTCTTGCTTTGCTGTGATAATTCCTGTTGTGCCTCTCCTCCGCCCTTTTGGAGGAGCAGTGTTTACTCGTGCCATTTTATGTTGGAAGTTTGTAACTTGTTTTTTATTTTCTAGGAACTCACAGTTAAGAGGTTGCCCAAATCTCAAATAAGACTTTGGATTTTTGAACAATGTTGGAATCATTAAACACTATGGGGACTTTTGAAGTTGTAGTGAACATATTTCTGCATTATAAGATGGCAAAGAGGGCCAGCAGGAAAACAGAAAGTATCGCTTTACCTTTTGACCTGCTTGATCTCCAAGACCAACTTGTGGAAGGAGAGAACTGACTCCTGGAACTTGTCCTCTGACCTCTGTATGTGTGTCGTGGAGCACGCATACATACATACCACACACAGACACAGCCATAGACATACACACACACATATACAAATAAGCAAATATAAAAATCTTTAAACAGATGGTCATGAAATTCTGGAAAGAAGGGATGAAAGGTCTGTGGCTTCAGATTGATGTGTCTGGGTGTCAAGTTGACAAAGGATGGAGTTATGGTTAGTGTTGATATCATCTTGATGGAATCTAGGATCTCTAGGACACCAGCCACCAGCCGCTGGCACACCTGTCAGGGATTATCTTGTGTAGATTACTGGAGGTAGGAGGACCCACCCTGTGGGTGGCTCCATTCCCTGGGCTTGCATCCCGAACTTCATGAGAAGAAGAAAGCAGAGCACCAGCATTCATCGCCCCGCCCTTCCTGACTGTGGACAGTGTGACGAGCTGCTTCAAGCTCCCGGAGCCTTGCCTACCTTAGCACAATGGACTGCACTCTGGAACTGTGAGCTAAAATGAATCCCTCCTTCCTTAGGTTGCTTTTATCGGGTATTCATCACAGCAACAGGGACAGTAACTAGGTAGCTGGCCCAGGCATTTTCCCTAGAAATGCCAGAGCTCTCTTCGGAAGCATTAGGGCCTCTATTCGAGATTCCTTCCATGTGAGGCACTCTTATCTTAGATGCTGTGTGCATTAATCACTCATCTTCTTCATGTCCTTCGGGTCTTTCAGCAGGGCTTTTTCTAGCCATCTTGTTTTAATATCACAGCATTTCTATTCCCTGTCTCTGCTGTGTTATCCATGCATTCATCTCAGATTGACACCCTCTTCACTAGTATTTCCCCAGGACTGTGGACGGTAACACAAAAGAGACAGTCAGAACATGTTTGTTAAATGGGTGGATTTAACCTGTACTAACAGGTATGTATGTAAGTCAATGAGATCTGTGACCCAAACTGAGCTTCTTGTATTTAAAAATTACTTTGAGGAATGAGTTAAATTTATATTCTGCTTTGTTCTAAATAATAATTGAAGTAACTATAGTACAGTGTTGAGAAGACATATGCAGAGAAGAAAACAAAGAGAATGTAATAGAATTTTAAACTAGGTAATGTTCATATGCAGAGGGTCCTACACAGTGGCAAAAGGCAGGTTGTACCTTTGAGCATTGAGCGTTATTTTGCTCAGATATGACTACTGGAATCATTTACTGTGTTGTGTGGGACAGGTCACAGGTATTTGTGTCCAGAACCCTGAAAACCTATTTACCTAGAAGGATGCTTAAAATTCCTCTTCTAGAAATAACTCCTGTGTTAAATCCCTGCGGTCTGTTCATTGTCACAGCTTGCTGCACCCGAGAGTTGGCTGTCACTGGAACCAACAGCTTCTGATGTCATGTCTAAACATTAAGGAGTTGATGCAGACTTGGTGATTGGACATTTTTGAAAGTCACGTGTCAAAGATTTTAGCCAGCACATGAATCTCTAGCTCCTCCCTTTCCGGCCATGAGGAGGGTGAGAGTGCAGGAGTTGTGCCTGTTGGCCTTTTGAGCAGGCTAATTGGTGACCTGTGTGTAGGTTCTTACATGTTAGTAACTGCACTAGGGAGAAGGACGAGAGTAAGGAGGTAAGTTAGCTTTCCAGAACTCTCTCACCAATTCAGTAATTGAATTCTGAGCTATTTTGTGTGTGAGTGTAGAGTTCCATGAGACATTACACTTACAGCACACATCCTTCTGTTCATGGTAAGTACACTTTCCTAATACTCCTTGTTCTTTTGCCATTTTAAAGTGAGTATGAGAATGGTGAGTGCCACCGGCCAGAGATAGTGAGGGACAAAGACATGGACTGCAGAGCATATTTCCTAAACAAAACTGATGTTTTGAGGCAAAAGATCATACTATGTAGTTGAGTAGTAATTAATAGTACAATGTGTTGTGATGTTTTCTTTTTCACCTCGCACTTTCCTGTCTTTGATGTGGAGATAAACAGTACCTTCTGATATCAGGTTGTCTATACTGTGTCATTTTTCAGAATTGAAAGAGGAGAACTGTGGTGGTTTGAAAGAAAACAGCTCCCAAAGGGAGTGGCACTATTAGGAGGTATGGCTTTGTTGGAGGAAGTATGTCACTGAGGAGGCGGGCTTTGAGGTCTCATATATGCTCAAGCCACATCCAGTGAGACGTACCACTTCCTGTTGCCTGTGTGCAACATGTAGAACTCTCAGTTTCCTCTCTAGCAACATGTCTGCCTGCATGCTGCCATGTCCCACTATGATGATAATGGACTGAACCTCTGAACTGTAAGCCAGCCCAATGAAATGTTTTCCTTTATAAGAGTTGCCATGGTCATGGTGTCTCTTCACAGCAACAGAAACCCTAACTAAGGTAAGAACTAAGAACAGGAACTTTAGAGTAATGAGAGAAGAAATATGGGAATGCCTATAATACAAGGTTATACTCCACATTTCAAGTAACAGATAGAGATAAATGTGAACATCACAAAATTATTAAGTCATTAAAATAAACAGCACACATAGGGAAACTTGGCCAGAAGCATTAACAGTTTGATATGTTGCCAATAGTCTATAAAAACTTCTTTAAAAATGTTAGTTGAGACTGTCCTATATTTGACAACTTTCTATTCAGTTTTTCAAGAGATGAAGCATTTTCATTTTGTCATTTGATGACTAATAAGGAAACCTGAGGACAGGCAGATGCATCAGTACAAAAATAACACAAAGAATATCATATATTCTAGCATAAGTAATGTAGAAGCAGATCTTATTTCCACTAAAAGTGTTGAAGTAGCAGAAAGAGAATATCTCGTAACGGGTTTGCTGACATAAGTTTTGACATATAGTAAGGACAAAAATATGCCATAGCTTTTAACTCAGTATTTTCCAAATGGTGTTAACTCAGAGTGTGTAGCAGAAAGAAAGAACACTGACCTAGAAGGGCTCCGTAGTGATGTACCTCTGCAAAACACTGAATTTGTTTTTGTTTTTTTTTGGAAAATTATGATACATAACAACTTTCCCCAAACAAGTATAGCTAAAACTTTCTTTTTGTTCACACAATCTATTAATAACCTTTAGATTATTTTTTAAAGAAGTGTGCTAGATTAAGTGCCTTTGAAATGGGTCAGCAGGTAAAGGCCCTTACTGCCAAGTCTGTCCTGAGTCTGATCCCTGGGACCCACACAGGGAAAGCACCAGTTCCTGAAAGTTGTCCTCTGATCTCCACATGCATTCTGTGGCATGTTCACACATATAAAATAAACACATGTTAAAAATGTCTTAGATAAAAGATAAATATATGTGTATGTGTATATGACAGCCAAGAGAAGTATTTGATACACTCTAAAACCAGATAATATATTTTTACCCAATATCTATTGATGTGTATAGATCCTAAAATATTAAAATTATTCCAAGATTGATAAATTTGTCTTAAATTGTTATATGATCATTAAGTAACATGTGCAGAACTGACCTAGTCAGCCATTACCCTCCCATGGGAACAGCCCGTATTTGCTCTTCAGGATTTCTCACCTTTGGGGTTTCCTCTGACCATTCTAGTGTTTGTTGCTCCCACCTTGGTTCTGGACATCCATGTTAGGGTGCCTTAGACTCAGTTCTTGCATGTTCTTGTTCTCTGTCTCTATCTCTTAAAAATCTGTAATCTGAGCTGGAGAGGTGGATCAGCAGTTAAGAGCACTGACTGCTCTTCCAGAGGACCTGGGTTCAATTCTCAGCACCCATGTGGCAGCTCACAACTGTCTGTAACTCCAGTTCCAGGAGACCCGGCACCCTTACACAGACATGCATGCAGGCAAAACACCAGTGCACATAAAAATGAAAATCTAGGTGGGCACATGCCTTTAATCCCAGCACTCGGGCAGCAGAGCCAGGCGGATCTCTGTGAGTTCAAGGCCAGCCTGGGCTACAGAGCAAGATCCAGGACAGGCACCAAGACTACATGGAGAAACTCTGTCTCAAAAAACCAACAACAACAAAAACAAAAACAAAAAAAAAAATAAAATATCTGGACTCCTTTCTCTTGGTGATTTCATCTACTTTCATGGCTCTGTGATACTGACTTTCAGAGTTTTGTCTCCAGCCTACACCTCTCTTCAACACCCTAGACTTGTGCATACAACTACACAACAAACACTGAATGAACAATCAGAGAAGAACCTGGAGGTAAGGCATACTGAAGACCAACTAAAGGAAAATTCCAGACTGATGTGGTCAGTTCTATATACTGTATGTCTAATATGCATCTCAAACTTTTAACCCATTCAAATTTGAACTTACAATCTTTATTACTATCAAAATTCTCTTCAGTTTCCCCAGCTCACTAACAGACAATTCCATACTTCCCAGTCCTCAAGCTTTGAGTTACCTTTACAATCTGATGGTTTAGAAAGTGCAATGACCATAGTGGGGTGTAGTGGCACACACATTTATTTATTTAAGTTAAAAAAAATATTTATTTATTTTATATCCTGGCCACAATTTCCCTACCCCTTTCTCCTCTCATTCCCTCCCCACACCTCCCGTGTGCCCCTCTCCTCCAATCCACTCCTGTTTCTGTTCAGAAAGGGGCGGGCATCCCATGGCTATCAGCAAAGCATGCCATATCAAGTTGTGGTAAGACCTTCCCTTGTGTTTAGGCTGAGCAAGGCAATCCAGTATGAGAAGTAGGTTCTGAAGAGCCAGCCAAAGCATTAGGGACAGCCCTGCTTCCTGTTAGGAGTCCCACAAACAGATCAAGCTACACAATTGTCACATGTATGTAGAGAGCTTAGTTCAGTCCCATGTAGATTCCCTGGTTGTTGGTTCAGTCTCTGTGGGTTCCTATGAGCCAGGTTAGTTGTTTGGTGGGTTTTCTTGTGATGTCCTTGACTCCTCTGGTGTTCACAGTTCTTCCTTCCTCTCTTCAGCAGAATTCCCCAAGCTCTGCCTAATGTTTGGCTGTGAGTCTCTGCATCTGTTTTTGTCAGTTACTGGATGAAGGCTCTGTGATGACAATTGATGTAGTCACCAATCTGATCACAGGAGATGACCTGTTCAGGCTACATATTCATCATTGCTAAGAGTCTTAGCTGGGGTCATCCTTGTAGATTCGTGTGAATTTCCCTTGCATCAGGTTTCTATCTGATGCCTTTAATCCCAGCACTTGGGAAGCAGAGACAGGTAGATCTTTATGAGTTCAAGGCCAGATGGTCTACAAAATGAGTTCCAGGACAGCTGGGGCTATTTACACAGAAAAACCCTGTCTCGAAAAACAAAACCAAAAAACCAAAAGGAAAGTCCCATTGACTCAACTCTGAATCCATCAGACTCAATCCATCTTCCTTACAGTTGCCTACTAATGCTTCTTCCTTTGCCATTTCAACCTAATAATGAGGTCAAGTGTCCTACCGAGACAAAGCCATGCTGTCCCTCTGCAGTTCTAGAGGAGCTCCCTTCACCTCTCCAGCATGGTGTCTTCTCCATGTGTCTTGATTCACTTGCCTCAGCTGCTGTACCCTCTTTTCTGGCTTGAGAGATTTTTTGGGTGCTGTTTCCTGGTCTTGGAATGTTCCTCATTCCATGTGCTGTATTCATTCTCTCTGAGGTCATAGCTCAAGTCATTTCCTTAGTGAAGTCGAGGCTAGCCTACTCCTTTACTCCCTCCCACCTGTACATAGCCTTAACCTAGGTAGGCTCTTTCCTCTTTCATTCCTGGAGGAAGATTTTGCTTGGGATAGTGCTCTGGGTGGTATATCTTGTAGAATTTAGAATTTATCTTTCAGTGCCTTTTGTCCATAATGCTTCTGTAGAGAAATCCACTGACAATGATTAGGGTCTCTGTGTATGTGACCGATTGATCTTTGTAGAGAAATCCACTGACAGTGTTTAGGGTCTCTCTGTATGTGACAGATTGATCTTCTCTGTAGAGAAATCCACTGACAGTGTTTAGGGTCTCTCTGTATGTGACAGATTGATCTTCTCTGTAGAGAAATCCACTGAAAATGTTTAGGGTCTCTCTGTATGTGACAGATTGATCTTTGTAGAGAAATCCACTGACAGTGTTTAGGGTCTCTGTGTATGTGACAGATTGATCTTCTCTGTAGAGAACTCCACTGACAGTGTTTAGGGTCTCTCTGTATGTGACAGATTGATCTTCTCTGTAGAGAACTCCACTGACAGTGTTTAGGGTCTCTGTGTATGTGACAGATTGATCTTCTCTGTAGAGAACTCCACTGACAGTGTTTAGGGTCTCTCTGTATGTGACAGATTGATCTTCTCTGTAGAGAACTCCACTGACAGTGTTTAGGGTCTCTCTGTATGTGACAGATTGATCTTCTCTGTAGAGAACTCCACTGACAGTGTTTAGGGTCTCTCTGTATGTGACAGATTGATCTTCTCTGTAGAGAACTCCACTGACAGTGTTTAGGGTCTCTGTGTATGTGACAGATGGGTTTTCTCTTGACACAGATTTTTGTCTTTGACTTTTGGCAGTTTAGTTACACTATTTCTTTGTGGGGGCTTCCTTGGGTTCATAGTTGGAGCACTTTGACCTTGTTGAATTTAGATATGTAGGGCCAGTGGGGTGGCTCAGTGGGAAAGGTGCCTGCTGCAAAGCCTGATGACCCAGGTTCAGTCCCCGGGACCTGCATGGTAGGAGAGCTGTTCTCTGATATTTTCATATGTGCACCGTGGCACACACAAGAAGTAAAGATGGAATAAAAATGTAGAGGCCCATTCCATTTCGTTCGTTTAGCAAAACGAATTATGAATTATGATTGCTACTTTATACTGTCTCTCTCTTACCACACTAGAACTCTGTGTGTGTGCGCCACCTTGATGACCTCTCAGTCCCTTGTGTCACTTTTCTGAAGTGCTTTTTCTTTGTGTACCTTCTATCCATGGTTTAAATGGTCTGTCTTCAAGTTTTCTGAGTTACTTGATCAAATCTAAAGTTGGAAAAACTTGAACATTTCAGCTCAGTTTCTGTGTTCTCCGGTTCTATAATTTTTGTTTGGTTCTTTTAGATAATTTCTGTCACATTGTTGGTATTCTCATCTTGTTCTTGCATCACTTCTATGATTTCATTCAGCTACTTGTGTTGTTTCTTGTATTGACTTTCTTTAATATAATTTCTTTTCATTCTTTCTCTGAATTCTTTTATGTATTGTTGGATTGTTTGTTCTATTGCTAGTTTTGTTTTGCACAAGATCGTGCTCTGTAGCCCAGGCTGGATTCATAGTCATGGCAGTCCTCCATCTCAGCCTGCCCACATGCTGAGTGTACAGAAGGGAGGTGACATGCCTGGCTAGCTTTATTTCTTTGGTTCCTGTGACATTTCCCCCAGTATTTGTTTCCCGTTAGACATACCAAGAGAATGGAGTAACAGTCTCCTTTCCCAGTCATTTATGGACTTGTTTCGTACAGAGAGGACCTTTACCTGTCCACCTAGATAGTTTTGGAACCTCTCAAATCTTTTATGGGTGTATGTTCTCGGGACTGTGCATGTATTTCCCATTGGAGAACTTTCTTTTCAGGAACTTGTAAGGGTTTCTTGCTCCCTCTGGTGTCTGCCTTTGGTACTGCAGGCTCTGGTGCTCTAGTCTTCCCTGGCATTCAAAAATTCCAAATTCTGTCAGCACGTCCAAGTCAGGCTTGATAGAAAAAACAGTCCCTCAAGACCCCTGAAAAGATGAGAGTTTAGACATACCTTCTTCTTTCTCTTCCCCTCACAAGGAAGAAGCTGTGTAGTTCACATTCCAGCCATGCTGGCTTGGCATCTATGTGGTCAGGTACATGTCAGGCGCTTGGCTGACCATGGAGGTCCAAATAGGCAGTCCCACCAGCAGGTGAGCCGTTAGATGTGTATTAATTACACTCTGGGTGTGACTCAGTTGGGCGTAGCTGGACTGGTCCAGGGAAAGGGTGAAATAAAATGCTTTTCATACCTGTGTGAAAGTGGCTGTGTTTAGCTTTGGGCTTATGGCTGAGGTTTCACCTCGCAGAGACTAATCTCATATACTCCAGAAGAACTGCCAGCTCTAACTGAGCAGCTGCAAGTTGTGCTTACCAAAAACCCCTCCTCGGATTCAGTTGATTTGCTAGATTTCCCCCAGAACCAGGGGCACACCTCTGGATGACTATAAAGGATACTAGGAGTAAAAACAGTAACACACAGAGTCGGCCATATACGATGGGAAAGACCTCTGTGTGCTCCAGGAACTTCCACAGCTGAGCTGTCAGAACGTTCCTTTGGATTTTACGAAAGCTTCATTGTCCAGCTATGATTAATTGCCTCGTTGGTTTATTTAGCTGTAAGCCCCTACGCCCTCCTGCATCTAGTCTTGCCTCTCAGTCTTTGTAGTGGTGGGTTCCCATTGAGTTTCCTAGGGTTACCTGCCATTGGCCAGCTCATTAACATACAAATATATTCATTGCTTGAAGATTTCAAGGATTTTAGGGAAGAATTATAAATCATATATTTCAGGGTTTTTTGTTTGGTTTGGTTTGCTAAGTAGCTGAAACTTGTGGAGTAGAAGTAGAGGTGAGAAATCTTTGAGAGAAAATGATTTGATTACCTGTTTTTCCTCTGTCCCAATTATTAAGTTTTTAATCTTGCCTTTATTGGAAAGATCAGAGTTGCATGTTCTTGTGAAGTTAATAACCCAGTCACTGTTCTTCAGTAAACTGGAGGCAGTATTAGGAGGAGACACTGAGGACCTGGGCAAGAAAGACAGCTGGCCTCAAGTCAGCCCCGCAGTCAGTGTGACGTCATGCTTGGCAAAGTACAGAGTCACAACAATTTAGAGGTATTTATTTTCTATTCTAGAGTCTGGACATTTCATTCAGTAAGTGGAGTACAGGTTCTGGGGATCTGAGCACAAGTTTTAGAGACAGAAAAGGGCCTGAAGAAAGTAGCAGTATGGTAGCCGGGCAGTGGTGGCCCACACCTTTAATCCCAGCACTTGGGAGGCAGAGGCAAGTGGATCTCTGTGAGTTCAAGGCCAGCCTGGCCTACAGAGTGAGCTCTAAGACAGCCAGGCTACTCAAGAGAGTCCCTCGAAAAAACCACCACCAACAACAAAAAAGAAAGTAGTGATAAGATTGGTCATTTCTTTGAAAGATGGGACAAGAGACAGAAGAGCAGAGAAATCGCTCTTTTCCAGGAGGCATAGGGATTGGTACAGAGGAAACTCAACCCCACCAATTCTAACTGACCTCTTTTTGGGAAGTCTGGCTCTTATTTCAAAAGTCTTGATTCTTCAGAAGATCAGTTTCAGCTTGACTGGGTTGAACTTTAGCTTGAGTGACTCTATTTTGATTTTTAGCCTCGTGTATTGGGTCACAGTAGAGGAGCTTAGCTCTGAAACTAGCCTTCAGCAATTTCTGTTAATATGCAAATGCTTCAAAAATTTCCCTAAGAACCTATACTAGTACTAGGGATGTAGCTCAGTTGGTAGAGTCCTTGCCTAGCAGGCGTGAAGCGCTGGAACTCATCTCTGGCTTGGCCTACATTCAGAGAGGTGAACTACACTTGTCACCCCAGCTCTCAGGAGACAGAGGAAAGATCAGTAGTTGAAGGAGTTACCAGATCCGAAGGGAGTTCAAGGTCAGTCTAGATTATGTGACACCCTGCCTCAAAAATAATTACATGGGGGATGGCTAAGTGGTTAACAGCACTTGCTGTTCTTGTGAACATCCCAGGTTTGCTTCCCAGGACCCACATGGGACTCACAGCCGTTCTTAACTACAGCTCCAGGGATCCCATACCTGGTTTGTGCCTCCACCGGCACCGGGTTTGCACATGTCTCAGCTAGTGATTCTATTGCTGTGAAGAGACATCGTGACCACGGCAACTCTTGTAAAGGAAAACATTTAATTGGGGGGCTGGCTTACAGTTCAGAGGTTTAGTCCATTGTCATGGCAAGAAGCAGGGCAGCATATAGGCAGACATAGTGCTGGAGAAGGAGCTGAGAGTTGGTAGGCAGCAGGTCCCCTCTGCTGAATTTCCCAATTCCTGTATGCTTGCTTCTCAGCTTATGAAACACCAGACTGTGAAGTGTTACTTTTTTTTTTTCTTAACCCTGGCTTGAACATTAGAAACCTCAAAGCCCACCTCCGGTGACATGCTTCCTCCAACAAGGCCACACCTACTCCAACAAGGCCACACCTACTTCGACAAGGCCACACCTCCTAATAGTGCCATTCCCTGAGCCTCTGGGGGCCATTTTTATCCGAACCACCACAACACATGCAGGCAAAATACTCATACACATAAAAATAATTTTTAAATAAATATATTTATATTAAAAATTATTCTAACAGTTAAGCCATTGCTCCATCCCCTTTAAAAATTTTACAAAAAAAATTATGAAACTTATGACCCGTGTAATAAAAGATGTCAGCCACTATTCTAGAATAATACATTGAGATATTCTAATACACATTATCTCTAAGTGCATGGTCCCCTCTGTTGAATTTCCCAATTCCTGTGTGCTTTCTTCTCAGCTTATGAAACACCAATAAATGCTGTAGAAACTCAGACTGTGAAATGCTACCTTTTTTTCCTTAACCCTGAAAACAGTGTTTGAAAGAAAAGTAGATTTCTGGGTTACAATTCCAGGGCAATGCTTACTGTAGTTTCCACTTATGAAAATGAGTGTAACAAGGCCAAGGGAGGAGCTGGAGGTGTGGCTGGATGGTGTGTGGGGCAAAGAACAGGTTCCACGACCACGTCACAGCAGTTCCAAAGGCCTTTTCTGCAAAGACAGATGCTTTAGAAATTCTATAATAAAAACAATAGAGGCTTCATATCATCCAGGTTTTTAGGTAGTTACACTAAAGTAACAGGCTCAGATGTGGATTCAAACTGTCCCTTCAGCACAGTGTATTCCACATTTGAAAACAGGCCTGTGGGGAAAGTTGAACCATGTCTTGTGAGTGTATTGACCCTGTAAGTATGGAATGTGAAATATAATGAAGTTTGATTCTTTCCTCAGTGGCCTAAAGGACAAAAGCTTTTCACTTTGTATAAAGCTTACTGATTCATCTGTAGTCTCAACAACCAGGCCAAGGTACACGGACAGATACCACTTGGCATGCCAATCTAATATGTCATGTGAAAGCAGTTTCTGTCTGGAAGTCAGAAGATACTCTCAGCTGACAGGGGAATTCCAGCAAGGCCATTCAACCATTCAAACTTTAAAGGAAAACACAATTGGGAAAAGCTGCCTCTGTGTAAACATTAGCCCATCTGGTTTAAGTGGCTCCTTTTATCTTGTTTGTTTTAATATAAAAAGGAGGCCTGGAACTCGATTTCTTTTATACTTTGATTAAAAATAAGTTTAAGGAACTTGGAAACTTATTCCTTCACGATTTGTCTCTTTTAGTGCTCAGAAAGAAGCCACCCCCACCCTCAGCCTTAACGTACAGGAGACATAGAGACGGGGTGTGTGTGTGTGTGTGTGTGTGTGTGTGTATGTGTGAGAGACCTTGGCTTGCTTGTGGCGATCAAAGGACAGGTTGCTGCAGTCAATCTTCACTCACCGGTGGGGCCTGAAGCTGGGGTCCGGCCTGCAGACTTGTGCACCTTTATCCTTTAGAGCTCTTACAGGCAGAGATTCATAAAATACTTTCAATATGTTTTTCCCTCAGTTCTGTCAGTTGAAACATAACCCATTGTTCTTGAAGCTTTATAAACCTACCCTTAACCGATATTAGTAAACAGCCTTTTTGACTAAGCAAACATTGCTGAGTGCATATAATAAATTGCAGCAGTTCTCAGCTTGTGGGTCATAATGCCCACAGGGGTCACATATCAGATACCCTGCATATCAGATGTTTACAGTTCATAACAGCAAAATTACAGTTATGAAGTAGCAATGAAATAATTTTATGGTGGAGGGTTCACTGCAACATGAAGTATTAAATTCACAACATGTATTAAAGGGTCTTTAATTATTAGGTATTAGGAAGGTCGAGAACCACTGGTTCAGAGCATGTCTCTGTAAATATCTGGACACAAATGGAGGCTATTAGGAAGTAGCAGGGCAGGTGTTCATGCTTCGGCTGGCACTTTTTCAGCCTGAATCTTTAAATCTATAGTTAAGGTTTAAACATGTGGTGCCTCATTAAATGGTAGGGTCTAGAGTTTACCTTTTCAGGATTTGGGGAGCTTTCTGACCTCAAAGTTGTGTGTGCATCTGCAAGGCCTTTAGGAACGTTCAGGGTAATTCGGTGCGTTCTGCCCCTATTCCAGACTCTTGCTGCTGCAGTGGTGGCTTCTTTAGCTATCCACCTTTGGACAAAAGAGAGCTTCAAAAAGGAGTTTATTAAATATTGAGTCGGTAGTAAATGTTTATATTTCTGGAATAACTACAGCAAGAGTGTGCATCTCTGGAGCTGAGTTCTGTCGGGGATGCATTACAGTTGTGAACAATACTTGCTTCACTCAGTATCCAAGCCAGATAATATTTAGAGAAATTACTACTTTGGCATAGTTTTGGATGATATTTTCTGGGAACTCTTGTACATTGCTTACGTTTTTACTACTAATGACTTCCCACACTGAGCCTTTACTAGGCGAGAATATTGCCTTGTAGCCAATAGCAGGATGTTTACAATGATGTGGAAACTATTGGAGCAAAGTTAATCAAGCCAGTAATTATCTTTGCTTATGAGGATTTAATGCTAAAATAGTATTTCATCTTAATTGGGAGAAATTAGGGATGAAAACTGATCTTCCACATTCTCTGTGTCCCGTTTATCATACATAAGACATGGTTGTAGTAGTATTTGAGGTAGTTTAGAATTTGAAGCACAGTCCCAAACTCTACTGGTGACAGACACATCCATAGTGTATCTCTGACACACAGGCACACACAGGTATGTATGTATCACATACTCTTTTTTTTTTTTTTTTTTTTTTTCAAGACAGGGTTTCTCTGTGTAGCTTTGCGCCTTTCCTGGAACTCGCTTTGGAGACCAGGCTGGCCTCGAACTCACAGAGATCCGCCTGGCTCTGCCTCCCGAGTGCTGGGATTAAAGGTGTGCGATTTTAATTATTTTTATTATGTGTCTGAGCGTTCTGCTTGCATGGCATGTCTGTGTACTATGTGCATGCCTGATGCTCCTGGAGACTGAAGTTACAGATGGTTATGAGCTGCATGTGGGAGCTGGGAAACAAACCCAGGTCCTCTGGAAGAACGGCCAGTGCTCTAACCCCTGAGCCATCTCTCCAACCCCACATCTTTTTCTTTCTTTTTTTTTTTTTTTTTTTTTATTTAATGCCAAATGCTGTTTATTGAAGGAGGGAAGAGGTCTTAAATACAGGCTTACAGCACAATGGGAGAACCCTCGAGGGCAGAAGTTCACTACCGATGTTTTACAATCTTACATCTAAGCTGTTAATGCCCATTATGCAGGATACACAGACAAGGAACTTCCCTTCAGCATTCAGGAGGGTAGAACCTGGGAGGGAATTAGCATAGGGAGGATACCAAGGTCAAGGTCAGCAATCAAGACAACAGTTACCCAAAACAGGGGCCAGGACCCTACAGGTCCCTCTTTTACTAAAAAATGAGCTTCTGACTTAGGTTGCCTGGGACATCAGCAGGTCACATTATCCGTCATGGAGTCGCCTGCCCAGGGTCTTAGGTTGGTTAGCGCTCCCCAAGCATTACCCGTCTTTAAATACTCATTATCATACAGGCTCAGTCGTGTGTGAGTTGCAGAGTTAACTGCTGCCAAAGATCTCAAAGTGGCACTGGGCTTGCAATCTGTGTGTTTGACACAGAAAAGACCAACAGAAGTCCTAATCCACCCATAGCCAGTAGGCTAAAGGCAACTGAGCCATTTCCTGCAAACTGGAGTCCTTGTAAGATGGTATCCCAAAAGCAAATGGAACTTGAGTTTATAAATTTATAATTTTCAAAGCCAATCAAAATGTATGTAACTATTGAATTAAGTTTATCATGCCCAATAGAATGGAAGATTAGCTAAGTGTGGTAGCTACTTTTGCTGCCAGGGTCTCCACTGTGCTAGCTGTAGTAAGCAATTATGAAATGGTAATCCCAGAAACAGTAGCAGCGGTGGCCACCATTGCTATAACAGCAACAATGGCAGCAGCAATGTCAAATTCTCTTCTGGAGCATGTGGACATCCACTGGCATGGATACAACTCCAGGAACACAAACCGCCAAGGCCCATTTTTCTTGATCCCAGCATGACTTAAGCTGGCAGCCCTGCAAAAGAACAACTAAGAACCATAAAGAGAAAACAGGCAGCTCATAAGGAGCATAACTTATGGTCTTACAATGGCTACATTCAGGCTCATAAATTTTAAGGTATCTTCAAAGGGGGGCTAAATGAATTTCAGGAGGCCAATAAATGTTGCACAGAGCCACTCCTGAAAAGTAGGTACTACACCAGCTTGAAGAGGATTGTGAAAATGAAAAGGCTTAGCTGGCATGCTACTGTTAACAAATGGAGGTCAGTGACCTTCAGGGTTATCCTTAATCTCCAAGGTGTCTGGGTGACACCTTCTCAAACATACTTGAAAAAGCAGTTACCATACATTACCTTCTGGAGAATCCAACCGCATGGCTACAGTTCCTAGGCTTACATTAATGCTTGCCAAAGCTGGCCATATTGGGCTCTCAATTCCCATTGGCATCAGAAGTATCACATACTCTTATACATACATAAGTTAGAACTCTCATTTGCTGTCATCAGATACTATTGACTAAACAGCGACTTCATCTCAGCCACGGGCTCATAGGACAAACAGTGAGTGGTCACATAAGAAGAGAAACAGTGGCAGATGGGATCAAGTTAAGACTTCATTTTTTATTTTTCTTATTTGAAAATGAAATATATTTTGTAATTTGCAAAGTGAAGCCACAATTCATATTATCTTTAAAATCCTAGGTATCCCCAATTTTAAAAGCAGGCACATATTCCAACATGACTCCTCTGACAAAGTCTCAGATTTGTGCCCAAGTATCCCCTATGAAAATAGAGAGTGAGAGTGTTCTCCTGGGAAGAGCATCAGCAAGCACAGAGGAGTCATAAGCAGGATCATGGATGCCGGCTGTTTCCAGAGGCCTTTGAGCCCGGTGTCCCTCAGCTTCCTGCTCTGCTGTAGTGGAAGTAGAGGTGGTCTTTGGGTGTCCCTCAGCTTCCTGCTCTGCTGTAGTGGAAGTAGAGGTGGTCTTTGGGTGTCCCTCAGCTTCCTGCTCTGCTGTAGTGGAAGTGAGGTGGTCTTTGGGTGTCCCTCAGCTTCCTGCTCTGCTGTAGTGGAAGTGAGGTGGTCTTTGGGTGTCCCTCAGCTTCCGGCTCTGCTTTACTGGAAGTGAGGTGGTCTTTGGGTGTCCCTCAGCTTTCGGCTCTGCTGTAGTGGAAGTGAGGTGGTCTTTGGGTGTCCCTCAGCTTCCTGCTTTGCTGTAGTGGAAGTGAGGTGGTCTTTGGGTGTCCCTCAGCTTCCTGCTTTGCTGTAGTGGAAGTGAGGTGGTCTTTGGGTGTCCCTCAGCTTCCGGCTCTGCTTTACTGGAAGTGAGGTGGTCTTTGGGTGTCCCTCAGCTTCCTGCTCTGCTGTAGTGGAAGTGAGGTGGTCGTTGGGTGTCCCTCAGCTTCCGGCTCTGCTTTACTGGAAGTGAGGTGGTCTTTGGGTGTCCCTCACCTCCGCCCCGTCGTCGTCGTCATTTACCCAGTGTCCGGTGGTCTCTTCAGTGTCTTTTCTCGGACAGTGCACACACTGTCTTGCGCTTTCATACTGTCCAGCGCTTTCCCAAGCCCTCTGCCCACTTCCCCTGTCTTCCTTGCTGCCGCGCTTGTCCCTGAACTGTTTGTGTCCCTTGACTCGGCATCTGCTTCTCCGTCCTCTGTTTTCTCTCCTGTCTTGGTCTGCCTCCTTGTCTGGACCTTATCTTATAGTAAGTCAATACCTGCCTTTTGGATATTCCATCCCGAACATTTGGGGTTACTGTACACTCTGGGCTTGCAAATTCATGTTCCCAGTGCCGTACACAGTGCCGAGTGTTGTTGAATTAATGAATTTAGTGAATTTTTTATATGCAATTATTTATTTGTGTGGGTGGGTGGGAATGGGATGCACGTGCTACAATGTGTGTTTGGAGTTTGGCTGACAACTAGTGTGTTGTGGGAATTTTGCCATTCTGTCTAATGACTGATGGAATAGAGCCAGCTGGTCCTGTGGGCGTGGTCTGCTCTAAAGATATGTGACCCTTTAAGAATCAAGGGGGTTGGGTGGGGGATGGTTTCCTGACCGTTCGGTGACCTGGTTCGGACCTTTCCCCATTCCTTCCCTAGTGGACGAAGACGCAGAGGTGCCCTTCATTCTGTTTTCATGAGTGTGTTATATCAGTTTCATCCTTTTAATAAATAAGTCCCAAGACTTCTGTGACCTGGCGCAGAGTGAGTGGCCTTCCGAGCGCCGGCCTGACCATACCGGGTAGCCTAATATCTCCGCCTGCTAGTGGTGGCTCCGGGCGATCGCCCTGTTCGCTTGTAGCCAAAAACGCCCGGCGGCTCCCCTGGTCCCGAGGCTAAGTACACCCCAAATCCACCTTTTTTGTTTTGTTTTGTTTTGTTTTGTTTTGTTTTGTTTTGTTTTGTTTTGTTTTGAGACAGGGTTTCTCCGTGTTGTTTTGGTGCTTGTCCTGGATCTCGCTCTGTAAACCAGGCTGGCTTCGAACTCACAGAGATCTGCCTGTCTCTGCCTTCCGAATGCTGGGATTAAAGGCGTGCGCCACCACCGCCGGGCTCCGACTCCATCTTTTAAAATCCTTGCTCAGCCAGACACACGCGGGACACACACGAGGCTGCGTGCCCCTCTCGCCCCGCGCCTGCTGGCCCCCAGCCAGCCTGCGTTCTGCCGCCCGGTCGTCCGTGTGCGTTCCCGAGTCCCACCAGCGTTCGGGCCTCGGTCCGGCGGGCAGTTCCTGCCGGCTCCAGGAGCACAACACCCGCCAAACCCGGGTCTTTAAAATCCCCGCTCCTGACCGCGGAGCCGCCGGTCGCTGCAGCCGACTGTAGCTGTTACAGGAGCCGCTCCCCCTGGTTCGGCCCGAGGCACACAGATTCAGCCTCCAGTTTGAGCTAAGTGCCACTGCCCTGCGCCTGCCACCCAGAGCCGCCCTCTGGAGCCCAGCCGCTGGCGAGCAGAGCTGTCCTGTCGGCCAGCAGTCCCTCCCACCCCCGCACCCCCGGCTTCCAGGGGAGCCGCCACCGCGCCCCGACCACCACCCCATGCTCAACCCTCTTGATCCCCGCGCCAGAGCGTCGCTCGGGAGTGTGTCCCGCCCCAACCATACGGGTCTGGGCCAGGAGCGTTCTTTGGCCTGCTGGTCCAGCTAGTTGGAGCATTTGCTCCAAGTATTTCCTTCTGGATGATTGTTCTTGTTGCATGCAGTTTCGTTTCTTGTTAAGATGATTTCCTTTTCCTTTCTCTGGACAATACTTGACAATTGTTCTTATTGTATGTAGTTTTTACATGGCCTGCCCTAACACTAGTGGCAGTTGGTTCTCTCCCTCTGCGATGGGGTATCAGTGTCGGGCTTACAGCAAGCGCCGTTACTTGCTGAGCCCTCTCACCAGCCTAAGATCAGTCTCATCCTCTCTCCTCGGATTTTCGTCTCTCTCACTAATGTGTTTGGTTTTTCTCTGCTGTTGCAAACATCCTGGTTGCTTTCTTTTGAAATGTCTTGTCCTGAGTAGACACTCTCATGACCTTTGTTTTAACATAAGCCCTCATCTCCTTGTGGCAAGATTGCTCCCATGGCTTTTCATCTTGCCTCTTTGACTCTCTTTTCTCCTTTCTCCAAGCCACTCTGCACTCCCCGCCTGCCCTGATAATGTTTAAAACGTCTGTTTAAAGATGGGTGAAAAAATGGCTCAGGTTTGGGCATGATGTAGTTGTCAAAACTAAGAAATTAATATGATTATTATCTGAAATTCAGACTTCATTTGGTCTTTACAGAGTTTTTCAAGTATTATATTTTCTATTTCAGCATATAATCTATAATTGCATTTAGCATATTTTCAAACTGGAAATATCAGCTTTGGTGAAAAGTTCCAAACCACAAAAAGGTGTATGTGTGTCTTCCACGGTGGAGCTGCAGCTCCACTAGGGTTTGTCTGTTGTTTCTGTTTTTGTAAATATCCCTCCTGAGAGGCGCATGCAGGCACACACACCCTGCCTCAGCCATGCCCATGTGCATGCATGAGTGTACATATAATTGCATTGGAATATATTTCTCTACATATATCTTTTCAATTAGTAGAGTTTGCTTTTCTTCATGTGTAACCCAAAATTACCTTACTTTTAACTCCATACCCGTTAGATATCCACACGATATTTACTGCATTTACCAGTTCCCTTAGGATTCGTGCCCTTTGCTTTTGCAAGTAATGCTGCAGTGGATACCCATGTACACATGGGAAGACGTGGTTTTAGTTAGTGTATTATGTTGTATTATATATTATTTATACTATGTTGTATTGTATTATAGACCCGTGATGAAAGGGTCTCTATGTTCCTTATTTGTCTGCTTGTTTTTCAGAGTTTACCAGTTTTGTTTCCATTATTTCCCTATAACTTCACCAGCATTATATCTTATACAACATTTTGAATTTTGCCAAATTAAAGTTAAAATATAGCTTAAGATAACGTTGTTCTCTTTTTTCATTTCTCTTATGCTGAATGAAGTTGAGTGTCTGCCTCAGTCACTGGTCTATTTCTGTGAAGAGGTACCATGACCAAAGCAACTCTTATAAAATTTGGCCTTGCTTACAGTTTCAGAGGTTTAGTCCATTATCATCACAGTGAGAGGCATGGCGGCATGCAGCAGACATAGTTGTGGAGAATTAGCTGAGAGGTCTACATCCAGATCGGCAGGCATCAGGAGGAAAGAGTGACTGGACCTGGTTTGGACTTTTTGAAACCTCAAAGCCCACCTCCAGTGACACACTTCCTCTAACAAGGCCACAGCTCCTGATTCTTTCCAGTAGTGCCACTCTCTGGTGACCAAGCATTCAACTCTATGAGCCTGTGGGGCCATTCTCATTCAAACACCACAGTGTCTTCATAGATTCGAAAACAATCCCCGTTCCTTCTCTCAGTTGTAGCTAGACCAGTGTTCACACAGAGGCAGTTTGTATGTTTGGTGCCAGCACAGGAAAGGAAAACCTTAAGGGAGAGTGAAGTTGGGTACCTGATGCTGTGTACTTTATGTGACAACAACGTGGAGATCTTCTAAGTTGAGTAATTCATTAAAATCAAAAACAGCGTTTGCCTCCAGACCAAGGAATCTGACTGTCTTTTTCTTTATCAGACCTCTTGAATATGTTATTCACTCGAAAGGGAACATACTGAAATTAAAGTACCTTTATTATTTTGCCACCTTACAAAAACGATTACAAATTACAGTTTAAATGACTAAAAGTTAGGGAGCTGGAGAGCTAGCTCGGTGACTCAGAACCCACTGCTCTTGCCCAGGACCCCAGTGTGTTTGCCAGCTCCTGTGTCCGCCCAGTGCCAGGGCATCTCATGCCTCTGCCTTCTGTGGCGCCTACCTTCACAAGCACACGTCCCCCGCAGACACACATGTATACACATAAAAAATAAATCAAGATTACAAATTAGGTTCAACATGGGTCTCACTGGGCTTAAAACCATGTCTTTTCAGGGCTTCGATCCTTCCTGGAGGAACATCTGGGTTTTTGCTTCTTCTAGCTTCAAAGGCCACCCTTAGACTGTGGGTCTTCCCCACCTTCAAGCCAGCAGAAATTAGTGGGGTCCTCATGGTGACACCCTCTGACCACAGCTGGGAAGAGTTTGCCACGTCTAACAGTCTTGTGATTAGATTGGCTCTATCTGAATAATGTCGTCATTCCAAGGTTTGTAAACTCAATCCCATGTACAAAGTCCCTTGTGTAAAGTAACTTTCACAGGTTCTGATGATGGGGACACGTCATTCTGCTTATTGCAGAGAGTCACCAGGATGTGAGGAAGTCAAGTTATACACAGAGAATCAGACTAAGAAAAGCTGAAGATGATTCCAAAATGTACTTCCTGGAGGACAATATTGTAACGCTCCCAGAGTAGTCGATGGCTGCCACTGCAGAGGCTCCTGGGGAGAACTGCACATGCAGTTGCTCAGGAGTGAAAGCCTGCAGCCCAAGAAGCAGCATCATATTATGGGAACAGATGGTTTGAGTGTCCGAAAAGCACTGTTAGATTTACAAGGACTCCGGCATTACTTCATAAAAGAGGTGGGTAGGGTGGGGTGATGGAGTACAGCAGAGAAGCAAGAAAGCTTCAGGTCTCTTTCTGCTGTGACTGTACAATGTACTGATTCCAAGGAGGAGCAGAAACTTTGAAATAAGAATCGAGATACTTGAACTCTGAGGACTGGACTCCTTCCACCCTGGAACACAAGGAAAAGAATCCCTGAGACCCAAGCCCTGCCATCAGGAGTGCGAGAGTTTTCAGACTTTTCCTAGTCTTCATTATATTGTCTCTTTAAACACGTTAAACTTGACCTTTGGGATGTTGCCGACAGGCAGGAGTTAAAGGAACAAGCCCTCCTACCTGCCTGTCGGGCGGGAGCTTCCAAGGCCACTGCAAACGTGTATGTGTGTGAACTTGATCCAGAAACAGCCAGGCAGGGGACAAAGTTTAACCGGAGGGAGTAGTTGGCTGCCGGTAGTTCCATGCTGTCCGCACAGCCTGACTTCAGCGTGCCGTAAGTAGATGTTTGTTTTTTAACTTGGATGGCATTTTAACATAGAAGATTTGCAAGAATAATTTACATAATTTTAAATCAAGTTCTGCGTGTGTCTTCTATACTAGCTCTGCTTTAGGACGATTCAGCGTTTTGCAAATAGTTTTGTTCTTTAAAACGAAAAGAAACCATAAAAATCTGAAGCAAGTATTCTACTCAAATAGCTCCTGATTGTGGAAAATGGTCCTTAGTGTCTTCTGTTGAGTGGAAGTGTCTGCAGTGGAAAGCAAATGGACATGGAGACGGGGTGTTTCCAGATCGCGCTGATTTTCCCCACGTTCCTTACAGCTGCTTTAAGGCTGTGTCAGCAGATATCAGTCTGGGGTGACCGAGGCAGAGATCTATGTATTCAGGGAAATGAAATAAACGAGAAAGTAGTGCTTCAAATGTAACAAAATATTGGGATCCTAGGCATAGGAGCAGCAGAATGAAATGGGCGCAAGTGTCCCTAGAAACGTAGTGTGACTTGAGAGAAATATGTGAAGATGTCGACATTTGTCAGGTGGAATTCCCAGTCCTACAGTATATAAAATAAGCCCCATATATGAGATCGGTGGTGTTCCTACTGTCCTCATTTGGAGATTAGGATTCCTAGAACTGTACATTATTACATAAACACGCTGACTTCTTGAGAGTAGCTACAAGGATGTTAAGGCTGTATTTGGTGTTGCAATGGTTGGTATTTTCTATTTTCCTTTTACTAAAATGGATTTAAAAAACTGATGCATGACAATTTATGATTTTGAATATGGACATAAAGTTTGGCATAGTTAACATATGTGTTAAAGGCTAGCTTTTGGCCAGTCACACTGCCAGCCATTGGTGGATGCTGAGATTGTTGATGTGGGAGTTCGCTGTGTTTCCCTGTCTTCAGACCTTAGGGACAGTTTATTTCCACACAGCTTCTTACTGCCGTGTGCTGAGTGGGAACTAGGCTGTGGTACTGGTGGGATGTGAGCTCAGGCTCCAGGATTGCAGGAAGTGAGAACTCTGTTCACTCTTTAGACTGTTGGATCTCAGTAATCCTAGGCTCCTGACCAGTTAACTTCCTTAAGGCAAAGAACTTTCTTGGGCGACGTTATTTGGTTAGTTGTTGGTTCCTGAAGCGAAACCAGGGAGGGAGTAGAAGTCTTTGGAAAGAAGCCAGAGTAGCGTACCTCGGTCACTGGCGAAGCAGCTGTTTCCTGATTGGATTTGAAATATTCAGTCTTTTAGTTACCTGGAAGGTCAGACGGGTGACAACTTCTGAATCTTACCAAGATCCTTGGGTAATTTTTAAAAGCCAGGCTCCTTTGGAAAGTCTCAGATGCCTCTGTGAGCCACCGATACATTTCTGCAAGTCACTTAACGTCCCACCGTTGCTGGTGACCTGGTCTGGCTCCTGAGCGCGTTTGTACCGGGCACCCCACAGGCCTTCTCTTCAGATCGCTCCACTACACACATGTTTTGGCTGATTCCTAGGTATATCAAGGTTGCTCCTGTCTTAGGGCCTTCGCTTTCTGGGGAGCTCTTTTCCCAGGTCATCTCTTCCTGTGGTCAGCAACACTTCCTCCTAGCAGGCCTCCCAGACTACTCCGAAAGGTACGCCTCCATCCTACGCTCCACACCACTCCTTTCCCCTTTGCATTGGTTTGCTGTCTGTTTTAACGTTCAGTAGGACATTATTTTATGGATGTGGAAAGTGTCCATGTCTGTGTCTGGCCTTTCACCGTAGGATGTAAGGGTTCAGAGGCAAGAACTTTATCTTGTTAAGTACTCCATCACTAAGTCAGAGTGGTACCTGCTTGTCAGATAACAGACGCCTGGGAAATAGTTGATGAGTAATGTCCTGTGGTGTCTTTAAAATTTATTCTGAAGTTAGGGATTCTTTTTTTAATAACTGATAAAGTCGGGCGGGGGAAAAAAAAAAAACTGATAAAGTCACATGATTCCAAGACCAGTGCATAAAAAGTCACATGCTGGAAAGTCTCACTTCAGCCGGTCCCAATCCAGGGCGCTCCAGTGCTCGTTAGAGACCCTGAACCACGGCTGCTGTTTCCCATGTGCCCTTTCTATCCTCTCCTCTCCTCTCCTCTCCTCTCCTCCCCTCCCCTCCCCTCCCCTCCCCTCCCCTCCCCTCCCCTCCCCTCCCCTCCCCCCTCCCCTCCCCTCCCCTCCCCTCCCCCCTCCCCTCCCTTCCCCTCCCCCCCTCCCCTCCCCTCCCCTCCCCTCCCCTCCTCTCTTCTCTTCTCTTCTCTTTTCCTTCCTTCCTTCCTTTCTTACTTTTGGGTTTTTTTTTTTTTTTTTAGACAGGGTTTCTTTATGTAGCTCTGGCTGTCCTGGAACTCACTCTGTAGACCAGGCTGGCCTCAAACTCACGGAGATCCTCCTGCCTCTGCCTCCCGAGTACTGGGATTAAAGGTGTGTACCACCACCGTCCAGCTTCTCCATGATTTCTTTTTTTAAATTAATTAATTAATTTAATTATTTAATTATTTAATGTACATTGGTGTTTTGCCTGCATGTATGTCTGTGTGAGGGTGTTGGATCCTCTGGAACTAGAGTTATAGACAGTTGTGAGCTGCCATGTGAGTGCTGGGAATTGAACCCGGTCCTCTGGAAGAGCAGCCAGTGCTCTTAACCATTGAGCCATCTCTCCAGCCCCTCTCCATATCTATAAAAGTATGGATTCTGATTTGCTTCCTTTTCCCACACAATGCTTGCATTCTAGTCTGAATTTTTAATATATGTTGAATATGTCTTGCTAATAACACTTGGAGGACACCTTCATTTTTAAATAGTTGTGTATTGTCACACTGTATCTTTGAACTAAACACAAGCAGTCCCGTGGACATTGGTTGTTTCTAGTATCTTCCTGTTACAAACAGCGATGAAGTTCTTGTTTCAGTGCGGTGCTCAGAGATGCTGTAGATTGCCTCATTGCCCTCCAGGAAGTCGACACCCATTTGTGGTCCCCTGTCAATGTATCAGGCATTGGCTCCAGTACTCCTGCCCAGTGTATTAACAGACTTTTGGAGTTTGGCCAATCTGATAGATTAAAAAAATAGCTTCAGAATAATTTTTTGTTGTCTTTAGTTTATAGTAATAAAATTTTTGTGAAGTTTAAAAAAATTAGTTGCTAATAAACAGATCATGAAATTTACCAACTTAATAACAGTTTTAAATGTACAGCTTAGAAGTAGTGTGTCCACATAACAGATCTCCAGAGCTAATGCAGGAAATCTACGAATTCCTGATAATGAATATATCACTGATACAGGATAGTGCAATTTTGGTCGCAGAGTTCCTGGAAAGCTGAGGACTGGTCTTGTGCTGCTTCACACCGCCTGACTCTGTGTTCCCCTTCCAAGAGCGCAAGAGAGAAGAGAGAGACTATGCTTACGTGCTTTGCAGGTCTTAAGCTAGCCAAGAGGACATACTCTAGGGGCTGGTACCCCAAGGTCATAGGTGGAACGAATAACCATTACACAGAACTTTCTTTTCTCTTTTTAAGATTCATTAATCTTTAAAAAGTGAGTGTATGTATGTGTGTGTGTGTGTTCGTGTGCACCTGCACTCCTGTGCATACTCATGCATGTGTCGTGATACATGTGGGGAAGGGGACACCTTGCAGGAGTCAGCTCTTCCTTCCGTATGTGGGTCTGGAACTCAAACTGAGGTTGCCAGGCTTGCTGAGAAGTGCCCTCACCTGCTCTTCGCTGAGCCAGAGAAAAAGAGCATTCCACACACACAGGTAAACAGATGTTGTTTACAGATCTAGACATATAGCCGCAAAGCTGTGGAAAGAAAATACAGGAAAATGTTTTTGCAATCTTGAGGGAAAGGTTTTTTGAGCAGGACACTAAAAGAACTAAGTAAAAAGAAATGCACTTAGGCATTTATGGCAGGACTTCCGGTGCTTTAACATGTTAATGTTTCTAAGAAGTGGGTCGCATAGCATTTCCCAAAGCAACCACAGAATTATTTTCTTCTGTGTGGAGCCTTGGTTTGACTGACCTTGCCTGCCCTGTCACTGTCCATCAATCTCCAGATTGCTAGCTCTTGGCTTCACCCTAACTACTGAATTCTCAGTTGTAGGTTCTAGTTGCTTACAAGCTCTCAGACTGACAGCTGTGTACGTCCTCTGTTTCCATGGCACCTGGTGTTTGAATCACCACTGATCTAATTCTTCCTACTCTGCTGACCATGGGTTGGAGTTTTGTGGAGGTTGAACTGTCATTTGTCCTGTTCTTTCTCTATAAGAAGGAGGTAGAGGAGGAGAAAAGGAGATGAAAACCAGAGACAAACTTACTTTCACCTCATTTGGCCCATAGCTCCTCTTCTTCAGGGATGAGATCTTAGAAATTAAAATAGTATGTAAGTCAAAAGGAATGCAAGAAGGGAATAAGGTGTAAGGGCATGGATCATAATAGCGCCAGGCAGATTTGTTGTGTTTTTGTTTTCTGTCTTATATTCAATTTAGTCTTGCATTTTCATACATGCAAATATTGCATTCTGATTACTCCCACCCTCTCTTACCCCTGCCCTCATCAACTCCCTCCCTAGAAGTCTCTTTCTTACCTTCATGTCTTTTTTGTTTTGTGACCCATTGAGTTGAACCAGGATTGTCTGCTGAGCATGTGGAGTGTGGAGCTATCATCCACTGGCGACTCTGAGGGTCACATGTGGCTACAACTGCAGCAGTGACTTCTTTTCCCCCAGCATCCATCACCTGTCAGCAGTTTCCCAGGATGGGGGAGGGCGTGTGAGCCGCCCCCTAACCCATCACTGACTACTGAGGGACCCAGCCTGTACTCTGCGCAGGCACCGGAGCTGCTGTGAGTCCATGACTGCAGTGGGCATGTGGTGCCCAGAAGACAGCCCTTCACAGCCCCCCTCCCCCTGTCATTTAGGTGTTACACTCTTTCCTCTCCTCCCCATCTGCTCTGATGTTCCCAGGTTAGCCTTGAGCTCACTGTGGCTCAGGCCAACCTTGCAGCAGCCTGTGTGCCTCATCTTCCCCAGGGCCGGGATTACCGTCAGGAGCCACCATGCCTAGCTCTCTGGGTTGTAGTTTTGAAATTGTATTTTGAAATTTTTGTACTTTCAAATAACTTGGAATTGCCAGGCTAGAATTACAGCACATGTTTATAATCCTAGCACTCAGGAGTAGGAGGCTAGCCTGGGCTATATAGCCAGGGCTTATTGAAGACCCTGTTTCAATAAGCAAATAAAATTGAACCACTATAATAGAGAACTACTTTTCCTGAATATGGAAAACTAACTGCCAGGTACAGAAATGTCATCTGTGTTATTTACTTGGTGACGTTATTTACCAGGTGCGAGAAAACACGAGGTACATTGGAACCCACTATAAGAGTTTTTATTAGGGAAGGGAAAGGGTGGATGGAGGTAGGTAGGCCTACTGAAAAGAAAGGGGTGGGGGTGGGGTGGGGTGCGTGGAGGTGTGGGCTATCTTTGTTGAGAGAGCAGGGAATGGTTAGGTCACCTCAAGAATTCATATATGGGCCTACGAAGCTATGCCACAGATTACGTGACCACGCTGCGCACTGATTACTGATGACAGAGGACGTAAGGCCCTGACTGCTGACAGCGCATGTGACTCCTGAAGTGGCTAGGAATAATAACATTCTACCCTTTTTGTTATTATAAAAAGTAAGGGTTAGGGGTGGCAGGTTAACGGGAATGAGGGGGCCATGTCTCTCAGAACTGCTTCCAGCTGACTTGAGGGGGTCAGTTAATTTTTTGGGGGGTGGGGAGGGGCTTTTCTTGAGGTAGCCAGACGTTCTGAGGTAGCTGATTGTCTTCCCTGCTGTTTTGAGCCCTGTGGAATCGTCTAGTGCTGCTTGGACCCGACAAGCTGAAGTGGATCTGACCTGTCCAGGTGGGTCCAAGCCGACACCTAGAGCTCAGAAGAACTTTTAAGTTTATGAAGGAGACAAATTTTAGACATACTAAGAAGCAACCAAAAGGAATTTAAAATCCTGAGCTGGTAGCTATGATATGATAGTGTTTAGTACTCTTATCAGAATTTTATTGGTTAGTATTAAAGTTATCAAGTCATATAGTGAGCGAGAGAGAGAGAGAGAGAGAGAGAGAGAGAGAGAGAGAGAGAGAGAGAGAGAGATATCTGGAATATGCTGTTTTCTATTATTATCAATTGGGCTTCCTATCTTCACCTGAGACAAACCTTAAGGCACCTGTTTCCTTTCATTATCTTGGTATCACTTCAGCATCCAGGAGACACAGGTCATTGATTGCTGAGGGCATTTAACAGTAATAAACCGTTATATTAAAGTCTGTTTTTCAGTCTAGACCCTTTTGAGTCTGGGGGTGTGAATACCTCTGGAGTGTTACTGTTTCTTACTGCCTGGGTATATTTGATGGTTCTTGTGCCTCTGGCTCTGTGGCTGATGGTGGTCCTGTAACAGTTAGCTGAGTAGTTAATTAGAAATTTGAATATGTTATTAGAGACACAGAGGGAAACTGATAAAGCAGATTGTGGTCATCAGTAGAGACAGGAGAACATGGAGGGGGAATCAGAAGGAAAAACATATGGGGTTCCCAATCCAGTGGGATTGAGTACAGTTATGGGATGAAACCTCATTCTTCTGGAATTGGAGACAAGGCAGTTGATCTCGGTGTCCTCTGGAACTTAAGAGAGCAGGGCCCTGTTTGTGTCACTGTGTATGAGGAGGAATTACCCTGGGTTGGGAGTGTGGTAAAAGGCTAGGAGGAGGAGAGGAGCTACTGGAGAGTCTGGGGTCAGGCAAATGGGGGAGCAAATGAAATAGAAGCTCCTACCTTGGCTAAAAAAATTTCTTCCCATTAGGGGCACAGGGCAGGTTGGCATGACCAAAAATATGTGGGTAAGAGGGATACCCCTGAAAATACAATTAAGTGGTGGGGTCTGATGAGGTAGGTAAGGCTGTCCACCTACCCCGACAATAGGGAAAAGAGAAGGAGAGGTGGGTCCCCAAAACTCCCTCAGGACCAAGTAAGTGGCCCCAATGTCCACGAGGAAGGAAATGGATTGCCCTGATACTGTAATGGCTACCCGAGGCTCCCTGTGGGAGATGACAGTTGTCGGGCTGGAGTCTGGGCACCTTCAATCATTCATGGACAAGCCTAGAAGGTTGGCTGGAGGGTGGTCTGCATTTAATGTTTCCATGCCATGAGGTGCACGGAGGCAGTCAACTGATCAATGTCCCTCTTGGTGGCACTTTGGACATGGCCCCGGTGGCCCATGTGGGGCAGGGCAAGTATGAGCCCAATGGCCTTCTGTACAACATTTAAACAAGGACCTGGGGGCCCTTGGGTGGCCAGTCGGATGGCCTTGGCCAGCACTTGATATTCCTGTTTATGAGTTTTCTCATCTCTCCCATGGTACGCCTTAAAAGCCAGCACTAACACTTCTGCCTGTGGGGTCAGAGGCCCTCTCTCCAGATGCTTAAGTTTGGCCCTAATGTCAGGGAAGCTCTGCAAAAAGAAATGGGTCATAAGAAGCTGACTGCCCTCTGGGCTCTCAGGATCTAGATTAGTATACTGTAAGAGGGACTTTGTAAATCCTTCTAGAGATTGAGACAGATTCTCTTGTCTGTCCTGAACTGTGTCTTGAAGCTTTTCAGTTTACTGGTTTGAGGGCAGCCTTACGAAGACCTGCTAGGAGGCGGGTTGTAAACTGATCCCTAGTTGGAGAGCCACCGGGGGTGTTATAATCCCATCATAGGTCCCAATCAGGAACTGCTTCCATTCCAGGAGTATGTGCTGCACTAGTCTGGAGACCTCATCTGCGTGTATCCCAGCCTGTTCCCAACTCATCTGTGCTCCTTGGGAAGTAGGTTGTTAGTTAGGATCATGTATATATCATGAAAGATGAGACTATAGGATTGGGTGATATATTAGAATACTTTAATAAACAAGGTAGAGTTGGACATATAAGAACAGTTTCTTTTCTATCTGAGAGAGTTCTGACAGTGAGAAGGGACATGTACCTTAACCAGTCCAACCCCCCCACTACCTCTTGCAAAGGGAGAATGGCCACCAGGTTGGTTTGACTAGGATGGGGTTCCTTAGTAGATCAAGGATTCGTGACAGGAGGAGTAACGGTGGGAGCCAGAGTCTGGCGGTTGGAGCAACCCGATACTGGAGAGGAGGAAGGGGCTGGAGGATCCAAAGGAACAGTTACTGGAGGAGAAGGAGTGGGAGGTCAGAAAGATGGGGGTTCATTAGCAGGGTCCAGAGCAGTAGTCAGAGATTCCTCTGGTTCGGGCTGCACGGCTAGCAGCTTGTGGGCAGGTGAGTAGGAATCAAGGAGAGAGGGTTTGGAGCTGAGAGAGAAGAAGGCCTGGATATAAGGTAACTCTTTCCATTTGCCCATTCACTGACAGAAGTTATATAACTCTCATAAAATATTGGGGTTCAACAGGCCACTAGGCTGCCATTTTTTATTGTTATCCAAGAGATATTTAGGCCATTTTAGTGCAGAGACAGATAAGCTTAGAAGTCTGTAAGTAGGGCATTAAGCTGAGAGGTTCCCAGAGGAAACGTGGGGTTTATGGGATTGGAGGCCTTATTTCCCATGGCTGCGGCAGAGAGAAAAAAGAAAAGAATAAAATAAAATAATAGATGCAATCCAATGCCTATAATATCTTAGGCATCTCAGAGATTAATCAAGGATCAGTAATGGCACAAGTTGCTCAGTGTTCTGTTGAGCAAGAGTGAGGGCCAGGATAGTAGCCCAAGGACGAGGGTCCGAGAGACAAGAAGAGAATGAAAACAAGTCCTCAGACCACAGTCGTGGGGAGTGGTGCGTGGGGGGTGGGGGGTGGGGGTGGTAGTCAGCGATGGGGGCCAACTGTAGCCACTAAAGACCGTGGATGGGGGTACCCCCAGTTCCAAGGACACCAGAGGAATGCCAGACAGTCGACAGTCATTCCTCCGGGTCCAGGGAACTGTTTATGCTGACTGTTAAGGGAAAACTCACCCATCGAAGTAGCCAGTGTTGTGGGAAGCACAGGGTGTCAGGAGGGCCTGTCCAAGTCACAGCACCATCGTTATTTATTTGGCAACTTTATTTACCAGGCTCAAGAAAACACGAGGTACAACGGAACCCACTATAAGAGCTTTTATTAGGGAAGGGAAAGGGTGGAGGTGGGTTGGCCTACTGAAAAGGAAGGTGCAGTGGGGGGTCGGGGTGGGGTAGGGGGGAGAGAGAGAGGTGCATGCACTACTTCTGGTGGGAGGGAGAGAGAGCGGGAGCAGATGGGTCACCTCGAGCATGTGTATATGGGCTTACGTAGCTATACCACGCATGCATATAGATTATGTGATCACACTGCGCACAGATTATGTTAGACGTAAGGCCCTGGAGGGACTAAGCATTTTGCCTGACTGCTGACGGCGCATGTGCGGTCATGTAACTCCAGAAGTGGCTAGGAATAATAACAATCTGACTAAAGCTTTTTAGGGAATATACAAGCCTCCCCTGCTACAGAAAAGTGTATGTATATGCATACATATGCACGTGCTTGGATTGTTTATGTGTGTGTGCATGTAAACACTCATACATCAAAGTCTGTCCGAGGCATTTTCTTACGTGCTGTTCATTTAACCGTCGGTTTCCTGGCTTCTTTATTCTGGAAAATGGGATAATAATATCTCACGCTGCCTTGCTCATAAAATAATCAGTGTGACTAACCAGGTAATACACTACTTCAACCATATGTTTAAAGAGCACATTTTGAGTGCTGTGGCGTGAGAGTGGTTTCCATAGCAAAGTGGTGTGATCAGTCTTGCAAAATTAATTTCAGAACGCACTGGCAGCACAAACTTAGCAGAAGCAGTTTACACAAGATATTCTGCGGACATCAGAGACAATTACGGGACACCTGGGAAGCCTGGGCCAACCCTTTTCCTACGTCTCAATGCATACAATACAGAGTAAACATGCCGTTTGCTGTGGGCCAGAAAAAAACTTGGACAAACAGGCAGAGGCAGGATGGCTGCACAGATGACACTTTAGAACTTGAAAAACAATTTGGGCCTGGCATTAAGAGCAGAGGTAGAAGGGCATGTAGCGCAGGGAGCAGGGGCTGCTGGACACTTCATGGAAAAGGTTTCTCACAGCCCAGCACTTAGTAACACTCCTCTCCCAAGCAGCCCTAGCTTTTTTTTTTCTTTTTTTTTTTTTTGTGGGGGCAGTTAAGACAGGGCCTCTCTACACAGCCATGGCTGTATTGGAACTCACTCTGTAGACCAGGCTGGCTTTGCGCTCTCAGAGATTCCCCTGCCTCTGCGTCCTAAGTGCTGGGACTAAAGGTATGTGCCACCACACCCAGCTCCTAACCTTTCTTAAAAATCACATAGTCTTAAAAATCACATAGAAGTTGTAAGAATAATTGAACCCCATGCCAGGCTGTCGCCCCCTTGTCTTTCCAGTTTTTCAGTGATATGGTGGAAGCCCAGGGGATGACATGTATCCAGGAAGTTCCTCCCTTTCAGGTTTCCTGAGACATCAAGGGAGTCGTTGGCTAGATAAGAGACTCATCAAGGGAAGAGCACAGCAGTCACCTGACCTGAGGGTGTGTGACTCAGTGGTGATATGTCTGTTTAGCGTGTGCAAGGTCCTTAGGCTTAGTCCCCAGAGCCAAGACCAAACTCACCCACAACAAAGCGCTAACTGAGGCTTGGAGAGAGAGCTCAGTGCCTGGACCAGACATTCAGATCCCAGCTGTGGTGGTATTGTGTTCCCCAAAATATTGTGCACCCTAATAAACTTATCTGGGATCAGAGACAGAACAGCCACAATATTAAACATAGAGATTAGGCAGTGGTAGCACACGCCTTTAATCCTAGCATTCCAGAGGCAGAAGTCCATGTTTCAAGGAAACACTCACACCTTTAATCCCAGAAAGTGAGCCTTTAATCCCAGGGAGTGATGGCAGAAAGCAGAAAGATATATAAGGTGTGAGGATCAGAAACTAGAAGCGTTTTGGCTGATTAAGGTTTTAGGCTTTTGAGCAGCAGTTCTGCTGAGATTCATTTGGATGAGGACTCAGAAGCTTCCAGTCTGAGGAAACAGGATCAGCTGAGGAACTGGCAAGGTGAGGAAGTTGTGGCTTGTTCTGCTTCTCTGATCTTCCAGCATTCACCCCAATATCTGGCTCAGGTTTGATTTTATTAATAAGACCGTTTAAGATTCCTGCTACATCCAGCATTCGAAATAACTAGTCAGGTGTCCCTACAAGGCCTGTAAACCCATCTCCAAGGAGGACAGAGACAGGAGGATCACTGGGGCTTGCTGGCTTCTAGCCTTGCCCAGGGTGAGCTCTTGATCCTGCCTCAAAGGAGTAGGTAATAGACGAGGACAGCCTATACTGTTTTCTGGCTTCTAGGCATGTGCAGCGCGCACACACACACACACACACACACACACACACAGAAAGGCTACCTACACAATCTGTTCTCTGGGAAGTGACTAGCTAACAAAATCTATAGTCATGGAAAGCAAGAGGCCTACAGGACTGCTTCAAGAAACTGCAGAGAGAATTTAAAAGCTCATTTTCTTCTGGGAAAGGCTCAAGAGCAAAGATTTCAAGCAGCGTACTTAAGAAACATAGGAAAAACGGGGTGGGGGCCCGTGGGGAGACAGCTGAGCAGACAAGAGGGATCACAGCTCTCTAGAGGACCCGTAATGGTTCCCAGCTCACAACTCCTCTGATGCTCTCTGAGCATGCACACAGGTGCCGTGCATTCACATAAATACACAACTGTACACAAATAAAAGTAAACCTTAAAAAAGAAATATGACAGACACATTAGAAGCAGTTAGTAGCAACTGGGGAATTGTTTGCATGTGGGTGAGTTTTAATAGAGCTGATTTTCTGAATAAAGAAAACTAATTGATTAGAAGATGTTATGAAAGTCTTACAACACAGTGCAGAAGTTACCTTTGTTCTATAGTATGAATTTTTCAGCTTGATAATTGATCTTTGATTCCTAGCATTTCTTCTTAGTTTTCCTTTTAGTTTACTCTCTCTTGTCAATTTCCTCATTTGTCCGTTCTTCCCTCTCCTACTTTCCCTTAACAGAGGGTATTGTTACAATGGCAGTTACAAAAGCTGGTATAGAAGTTCAAAGTCCTAACACTGGGATAGGGGTCCTGGTGGCTCAGTCAGCAGAGTGCTTGCCTTCCAAACATGAGGACCTGGGTTTGAGTCCCAGAATGTATAAAATGTTGGAGGTATGGTGGCACATAGTTGCATTCACAGGATTAGAGAGAGGCCATAGAGACAGGAGGGTCCCTGGGGCTCATTGGCCATCCAGTCTAGCCCAATTGATGAGCTGTGGGAGACCTTGTCATAAAGGAGGTAGATGACACCTAGGCTGTCCTTACAGGTGCATGTGCACCAGCACACACATGTGCACCCACATAAACATACATCCATAAATGTACAGCTGTTCATCATAAAGTTTTACTGAGTACTAATTTCTAAAAAAAAAAAAAAATCCAACCTGTTTAATTTAAAATAATGTTTAACAGGGCAAAAAGCATATTACAGTAAAATATACTCATCAAAAGCACAAAGAATGCAGAAATGAGATGACGCATGTGATAGATGTTAATAAATTAAAAACTGATTCTTAAAGAGTGCTCTGCCAACCATAACCGTGGCATTAACTGAGATCTTGTTCAAGATGCATTTCCCCGGCTTTTCCACACAAGACCCAACTGAATCAGAATATTTAGGGATAGGGCACAATAGTCTTGGCTTTTGATCCATGCTAACACTCATGAAGTGTAGCTGTAGAGCAGGGCCTTGGAGCTTGCTCAACAGAGGACCACAACGCTGTGGGCTTCGTGGCCATGGGGTCTCTACACAGGGGCAGTGATGGGCCACGTGGGACTGTACAAAAGGCCATTTAAACAGAAAGAGGAAGGGAGAACAGTGACGCTGAAATGGAAAATGAGATATTGAAATATACATTGGGGCTGGAGAGATGCTCAGTGGTTAAGAGCACTGGCTGCTTTTGCAGAGGAGCCAGATTCAGTTCCCAGCACCCACATGGCGGTTCAAACTGTCTGGAACTCCAGTTCCAAGGAATCCGATGCCCTCTACATAGGTAGTCCATAGGCATACATGCAAGACACTCATACACATACTATTTTAAAATAAAATACTGCAAAATAATATACATTGTATGCACATATGAAAATACTGTAATTAAACCCATTATTTTATATATTAAGATATTCTACTAGAAAACAAGAATACAGATGGTCCTTTGTAGAGTACTGTAAACCATAAAAATGATTGGGCAGGCTGGACCTGTGCAGAGCATGGTTAAGAATCACTGGTGATACAGGTGTGATGATACATACTTGTAGTCCCACCACTCAGGAGATGGAGGCAGGGCAATGGTGAGCTTGGTTCAAGGCTAACCTGGGCTTCATTGTGAGCCCTTGTCTAAAAAGAAGAGGTAATTTGGTAAAAATTCTGATTGTTTTGTGACCCTTAATTTAAAAAATCTAAGCTTCTTGGTGAGGGTTGGGGGAAGACACTTTATTGTATCAGAAAGCTGCACTAGGGAATTCCAGAGATGAGAAAAATGTCCTAGAAATGGCTTTTGGTGGTAGTTACGTGGGTCAACACTCATTTTACTGAATGTGTGAGAGCAGGCATGTATGCAAATTACATGTTTATCAAAGATTTTTTTAAGTACAAAATAGAAGTAAGTACTGGAATCAAAATCTGGAGTAAAATCTGCAGTTTACATTCATAGATAGCTTATTGTATTGAATAGATTACAGGACAACTCTTCAAATTCAGGAAGAGGGGGAAGGGCCCTGGGGAGAAGCAACAGCAGTGTCCCGTGGAGTGGTGGGCTGGAAGAAGGCACAGGGCCCAGAGGGACTGTCGGGAGTGGCAGGATGAATGAGGAACGGCTTGGCGTGATGCTCTGCATTGTGAGGAATGTCTGTTACGTACTTCAGGGCTTAAGTGTGTTCTCTCCTCATGAGATCCAACTTATCCAGGATGATGTTCTGTTTGCTGAACTAACTTTGCTGTCTTCAAAGGCTTTGTTTCCAAATAAGGTCGCTCTGTTAGTGAACTCTCTTTCGCTGCAGCAGAGTACCTGGATCAACTTCGTAAGGGAAAGGTCTGCTTGGGCTCCTGGTTTTGAGGCTGTAGCCCATGTTCACTGCAGTGGCATGGTCGGGGCACAGTAAGAGCATGTAGGGGAGGAGCCCGTTCATCTCAGCACCGGAAAGCTGGAGTGAGCAAGAGATGGCCATGGGCGTTCAGCATTGCCTTTGATGGCATCTGAACTGGAATGGCTGGTGCATTATTCCTTTTAATAGAAATAATAGAAACCCACAACAAGCATCCGGCCTGATGACTCAGGTCCACCTGGGTGAGAAACCTCACATCACTACTAACAGCAGACAGGACAAAGCTTATTGAGCCAGAGGCCATTTCTGACATTTTCCCCAGCATTCTTCCTCTTCGGCACAGTGCCGGGAGTGGCCGTTAGACTGATTTCAGGTTCTAGCCCCGATGGACCTGTACCACCAGGCAGGATGTCTATTATATATTTCTGTTATTTGTGTTAAAAGGAGCAATCACTATGCTGTTAAATCTTTAGTAAGTATATCTCAAGGGGTTTAGATGCTTTCTACAGGTGTGAGCCAAGTTGTCTGTAGTTGGGATATGAAATTTGGTGGATACACTTTTTCTCTTACTGTATAATGATATTACCACAAAATTACTGGCTTAAAAAATCCACTTATTACCTCACTTATGGGCATGGCCTAGCTATGCCCATCTCCTTAGGTGTTCCTATAGCTTCAGTGAAAACTGTTGCCAAGGCTGAGCTCCTTCTCCCCTGCAGGTCTAACTAGGGGACTTGTGGTAGGTAATACATTCCATTCCTGTGATTATGGGTCGTGGTTATCAGACTGAGAGTTTCTGTCCCACCCCCCCCCACCTTCTTTTTTCCTGCCCGGTGAGGAAGTCTGCCCTCAGCTCATAGAGGTCACCTACACTTCCCTGCCATGTGGAATTCCCCAACATGGTCACACGCTTCCTCGTAGCTCTCATGAGAGAGAGGGAGGTGGCAGACAGGTGCCATGCTTTTATGACAGTCACATAATTATGTGCACAGAGTTGTGTTCATCCCAGCACCTTTACTTGCCCTATTGAAAGGAACAAGTCCTGTTTACACTCAAGGACAGAGGACCACAGGGGGAAGAATGAACCACAGGAGTGACCTATTAGGAGTTTGTGTGCCACAGAGACCTGGAAATCTGCATGGTGACATTGGTGCCTCATCCAAGGTGGCTTCTTTACCCAAAGCACCATTGTAGTGTCCTTTTCCCCTCCACTGTGCTGCAAATGGATGACTGCCAGAAGAGTGCTTTTTAATGACTGTGAACGGGACAGTTAAACCAGAGGGGCAGAGGATAGCCCTTCACTGTCAGTGCTGAAATGTGCTGTGACTAGAAACAGCTGGGTGTGCATGCAGCCAGTCTGACCTCCACAAAAGCTTCCTGTGTCTGAGGACCCCAAGGCACTGTTGCTAACAGCCTAAACAGCCCCTTTCTACAAGGTCAAAGACAGAGGGAGGGAAGCTCTACTCTTTGTCTTAGTAGATGTGCTAGATCCCAAGTTCTCCCCATACAGGTATTTACTCACTTACTTAGTAAGTCACTATTAAGTACTTCCCACATGCTTTCTGTTGCTAGATTCTGCTCAATATAGTGTATGACATGTGCGAGAATGCCACCATTACTTCTGTCCCTGCTGCAGGTGGTGACAGGCAAATGCTATGCCTCCTGCCAGCTGGTTCGTAAGTGGAAAGGACTAGAGAGTGGGGGGAGGCAGAGATGCTCTTGTGTCAGTATGGACCATCTGATAGGCCCATGACCCCAGCCCCTTTATGTCCCACCAGCTGGGAATGTGGTCAGCTATTTAGTAATGACTTCCTCCAGGAAGTCTTCTTTCAGGAATTCAGGGTCATCCCAGGCTGTGTGGCTATTTGAGGCCAGCCTGGGGAACATGAGATGCAATCTCACAACAATAGCAGTATTGCTTTAAGTTCCTTAAAAGATATGTTCCCTTCGGCCTACTGCTCTTGGCACTAGGTGAACGCCTGTTTACTTAGGCTGCAAGGTAGGATATTGCCATACGAACACAATAAAACAGAGTGATCTCAGCCACTCTGCCATCAGGAAGTGGTGTCTCACTTGGTTTCCGTCTATTTAGTTACTGCTCACGTTGAGCGTTTTTCTTAGGAGCCTTGTAGCTTTTCACTGTGACTTAACTGGAGGTGTGAGCCTTTTCCTCTTCCATCTCATTCCTACATTTGTCCACTTTAATGATTCTTTTTTTTTAATTAACAATTTTTTCATACGATATATTTTAATCATGTTTTCCCATCCCCAAACTCCTCCCAGATCCTTCCCACCTCCCTGTCCTCTCAAATTTACCCCTTTATCTTAATGATTCTTGAAGTTACAATTGTACAAATTGCTTGGGTTTTTTTTTTTTTTTTGGCATTTTGTCAATTTTGTAAATTCTTCCAAATAAGCTTTTCTTCTTAGTATATAGTTACCACCACCCACTGTAACATCCTTACCCACACTCTTTTCAAGTCATGCAGTTTAATTTCCTTAGCTTCTCTAAAATATTCCCGGGTGGTTTCATGCTCATCATCCCTGGACTCGGTCGTCATTGTCAGTCACTTCAGGCCTGGTGCTGATTCTGAGACGCAGTGGTGGCAGGAAAAGGGAGCAAGTGCCTTTCTTCCTCCTTTCCTTCATCTTCAGTCCACCTGGCATACAGTCCAGTCCAAGGCACAGCCCGTCGTGATGGGACAGTCACAGTGCTTGAAGACAGAGCTCCAGGAGCCAGAGAGGGACGAGCGCGAGCCCTGAAACGTGTTTTTTGATAGCTTTGAATTGAGTTTTCCCCAGTGCAAAAGAGCAGATTCATGTTTCTGCATGGATGGGAAACCAGAGATTATGCACATGTGTAACTTAAAGAAGCCATTTAAGGCCGTTCTGTGTAGCTTACTTTAGTTTTTGCATATTGCCTTATTAACCATCATTCAGGATTCTGGGATAATTTAGCTAGAAGTTAACTCACGTTACTCCTCTGATAATGATTCTCGGGTAATATTAGCCCACTGCACTTTCCCTTTCGAATTCGAAAGTATTTCAATAATACTTTTCAGGTCTGTAGCAGGTAGCAGCCGTGGATTCTCTTCTTGGGTTCAGATTGCAACGAGGCGTGTGTAGGGGACATATAAAGGCGCTTGCCTTACGTGTAGGAGCCTATAAGTGGAGCTGTTCCAGAAATGCAAATTCGGCATGATCTGTGACTGTTTCATAGCCCAGATAAGCAGTGAGCACCAACAAATACTCCCCTGGGGGAAATGTACTCAAACTTCATAAGTCACAACTTTTCTTGTAATGTGTGACTGTGTGTATGTGGGTGGTGGGTATGTGTGTGTATATGTGTGTATACATGGGGGGGTATGCATGCTAGTGCATACATGTGGAGGCCAGAGGATGGTTTTGGGTGACCTCCTTACTCCTTTGAGACAGGGCCTCTCACCGAGCCTGAACTAAGCTAGTGGCCAGCAAGCCCTTCCACCAACCTTGTGTTTTCTCCCACCACAGCGCTAAGGTTAAAAGCATCCACACATCGTCCCTGGTTCTGTTATGCTGCTCCTGAAGTCAGAACTCGACCCCTCACGCCATACAGAAGGGCTCCGTATTTCCTGAGCCATCTCTCTAGCCCCCTCACAACATTTGATAATTATAATCTGTTTATCTGTCTTTGTGTTTATGTCATGAAAGCTACTTTAAGACACCAGTCTGTTTTCTAGAGGGTACACGTTGCAAAGATACACATTTAGTACAGAGCTCTGAGTATTAATGGACTAAAAGTATGCTAATGGTGTGGAGTCTTTCAGGTCAGTGCCTCCATCATGAGTGGTTTTCAGGGGCCATGCTCTGCTGACTTTAATTTCAAGTCTGATATTATCCCACAGCATTCATCATAGTTGTTTCTGGATTGGAGTGTTCCCCATGATGTTAGGTAGGCTTTGGCTGAAGTCCACTGAGGACAGCAGCAAGCCAAACCACTACCACAGTGGGCCTGGGACACACCTGCATGGCCAGGGGAGGTGCCGCAAGATGGGCCTGAGTGGCTGGGGGTCCAGTTGAAAGCTAATGTTCACTTTGCTGTCATAGAGATCTGGAACAAACAGAGACTATGATAAAAGTGTATAAGAAGTGGCTTCCACGTCTACCTTTTAGGGCTGCCTCAGAATGAGAAAAACGAGCACACTGATATTCAACAAAGCCAAGGTGGTCTGTGGTGGCTGTTCCTACTCCCAAATCCAGTGTTTGAGGGTAAAGTGTTCTTTAGCCTTTCAATTCCATCCTCCCCCAAATAGCTATGTAAAGACATATTAAGAAAACCTACCGGTACCCATCCTCATTCTTTCCCCATGTCTCCCTAAAATGGCTTCTTTCTTCATATGCTCTATGATGGGCTGTGATGCACAGTGGAGCGCAGGTTGACACTTCTTCTCCAACAAGGGCATGGCCACATCGAGACAGTGATGGCCAGGGGTGGCTCCACAGCACAGGAGAGCCGGGATGGAGGCTTTGGGGGTAATTTTTAAAAGAGTCAAGCACCAAGAATTTTCAGATCAAGGAAAATGAACACATTCTTATGAAAATTGAGACCGAAGCCCTGGGGTCTGGCATGTCTCCCCAGGACCAGCACCACTTACATCACAGTAGTTTCTGCATCTCCGAATCCTCCAGCCTCAGAGGAGAGCTGCTGCCAGCCCCGTCACCGCAGGCTGCTGGACCTCGGCCTGGTGGTGTATGGTGTGCTCCTTCGTTTTAGTGTTGTCTGCACACCTTTGTTTCAGGAGCATCATAACATTATGCTAATATTTTCTCTTTTGGTAGTTTGTAGGTTTTAAGACAAAATAAAAAATCCTCCAGCCTCAGTTTTAGGGTTCTTTCCAGATCCTTGATTCTCCGAGACATTGATTCTTAAAGTGTCTAGCATAACCATTGCTCATTTGCATAATCTAGGAAACAATCACACAACGCCTTGTAGCAGTATACACAGTTGGGACACAAATTAAGATGCCGTAATGGGTCTCGAGGATTTGGTGGCTCCAAGAAGGAAGATGTCACGTGACTCTCAGGTAGGCGTTCTGGGCGGACAGCTTTGCTCAGTTGCCTGGAATGCTTCGCAGCCTGGGTTACTGCTATGTGTTGCTGTCTGTTGTCTTCTGGGATCTTAGGAACATCCACACGGCAGAGGCCGGGTCAGTGTGGAGGTGGCGGGAGGCTCCAGGAGATGCGTCAGACATCACTCTTCCACACATCTCCCTGTAGATCTTACTCATGCGGTCACATCTACAGTGCATCAAGAAACTTTTAGAACAGTAGCCATGTATTTCATAAAGCTTCAAATGTGATAATAGGGACACCAAAGAGTCTCTAATGGAAGAAAGAGGACGATATTGGGGACAATAGCTGCCACTGTGTTTCCGTTATGATTGCCAACTAGCTTTAATTTCTTCTTTTCAATGTTCATATTCTAGTGATACAGTCTGAAACCAGGAGCTATAACTCATCCCTATAGGTAGCCAGCAATGCATGCTAAGATATCGTGGACATAGACGTAATGCCATAGAAGCTGCTGGTGTGGTTTTCAGGGCGTCCACACTGTGCTGAGCCCACTTCCCAAGCGCTTGCTCTGTTCTCTCCACCTCTTACTTAAGTTACCTGCGACGTTTTAACCCTCAGCCTCGCTGAGACTAGACTGGAACCTCTGAAGTTGTTAGAGCAGAAGCAGTTTTTAACCACCAGCAGCTTCTGTATGGTACTAGTAAAGACAGGACCACCCTGTTTTGTCAGGGCGACTGTATGTAACAGAAAACAAAGAGCTTTCCCGTATGGCTTTGTTACTTGGATGTACGTGTATTGTCTGAACATAGAATGCAATTCTATTAAGGCGTGAATATTAAAATTAGTTTTAAGATTTTCACACGCTGTCTTCTTTGCCCTCTTATTGTTGTCCACAATGGGGAGAGGACAATGGTCGTAATTGTGACTCTCTACAGTTAGAGCCTGTTTGTGGAGAGTTGTGTAAAGCTCATGTTACAAACCATCCATACTTCCTTGATTCAGCATTTGTATCTTATAATATTTAAGACTTCTAATTCTTTCTTTGGAGTATTTGTATGCTGTGATCTCACCTGAGGGATGCTTTGTATTTTATGAGCCAGAGTCTCATGGAGCCTGAGCTAGCCTCAAACTTACTATGTAGTCGAGGGTTACCCTGAGCTTCTGAGCCTCCTCTCTGCCTCCCGAGGACTGAGATTAGGGGTGTGCAGCACCACACCTCATGCATTGTGATCTTACACTGAAATGGAAAGTGCTAATATGTGCCTTACCCACGTTAGGCCTGGCGTGGGCTGCGTCGGCAGAACTGATCCTGCTCTCTCCTGTTTTCTCCAAATCCTCCCTCTGTGCAGCAGTTCCACTCCACCCTCTTACTGAAACTGGCTATAACCACCCTGCTCAGAACGATCATTCTATTAGAAAGAAAGACAGACTTAATCCAGGCCCTTGCTCAGAGGATGGCAGTGTGAACTGGGAGTGGTGGAGCAAACAGCAGCATCAGGATAGGGTGTGTTTGTGTAAGGACAGGCCTTCATTCCCTTTACAAACACCACCGTGCCAAAGACAAGCACATCACAAGGACAGACTGTAGTCTCCAGGAGGAGCAGACTGCAGCCTGCCTTCAGCCTCACCTCCAGTGCCCAGAGCGCTTTGCTGAGGCTCAGTGTGAGCATCTTTGTTTTTCTTTTCTTTTTTCCTTTCTTTTCTTTTTCTTTTTCTTTTTTCTTTTTTCTTTTTTCCTGTTTGTTTGTTTGTTTTGAGACAGGGTTTCTCTGTGTAGTTTTGGTACCTGTCCTGGATCTCGCTCTGAACTCACAGCGATTCACCTGCCTCTGCCTCCCCAGTGCTGGGATTAAAGGCGTGCGCCACCACCGCCTGGTGCACCTTTGTTGTTCATACATTTTCCTCCATGGACTGATGTTTTCCCTAAGGCACATGGGCACATTTGTCTAAGGACCTGCTCTGACCTCCCTGTGTCAACAGAGGACAGTAGAGAGCACCACTCTAGGCTAACCTGGTCTCAGACTGGTACTTCTCAGTCCCCAGGTGACTGGGGAGACAAAGCTTGGGGGACCTTCTCAGCTGTAAGAGGAGCGGTTGCCAGGATACTGGGTATGTTGAGAACGAGTGTTTTGCTCTGTCTAGTGTACAGAAGACTTCTCTTGTCCCAAATTTCAGTTAATTTCTTTCTAATACATTCCAACATCAAGTAAAAATATTTCCGGTCCTACCAACTTAGCATTTACACCATATGTGAAGTTACTTGTCTCATCAAAACTTCTTGATGCCAGAATCTGGCCTTTTCATTGTTGGAGTTCCACTTTGTAAAACTCACCTTTAAGGGCTGGCATGTAGCTAGCTTGGTGGCACAGGGCTTACCTAGCACGAACAGACACAGGGTAGGGACAGTGCTTGAATCCAGCATCACAAGAATGAAGAAGTTCGCCTTTAATTGTTCCTCCCCAGATGATGGGATACAGGCCTCTGTGGGGAGAGGGGAAAGGGCAATGAATAGGATTTTGAAAGTCTAGTTTTCACAATACTACAGGATTTAGACACAGCTAGAGTAGATGAACCAATCACCTCAGGGCCTTACTTTTCTTACCTATAAAATGGAACTAGTATCAACATATCTACGTACTTTGTGAACTATAAAGTACATTATGAAGAATGTCTAGGACCATATTTGTTCCTAATTATTTTTTTTGTAGAATTTAGAAACCTGAAACTCTAAAAGATCACATGGTAACAAAAATGACAAGAGGTTTGGGGATGTGGCTCAGTGGCAAAGCCTAGAACGTTCCATTTCCCAGCACTGCAAGATAAATGAATGAATGAATAAATAAATACATGTAATAGACATGTGTTAAGAGCATATATTGTTGAATAGTGATTTGTAAAGCTTTTTATACCATGACCCAGAGTAAGAAATATAACTTCTATGGCACCCTGGTGCACACACACAAGACAAGTTTCTTCGGATAGTATACCCAGCTTATCCTGGGAGATGCACTGCTTTCTATGGCATTCTAACTCATCTCATTTTAAAGGTGAGCCTTTACCCACTAAGATAACTTTATAGTCTCTACTGGAATGTAATTGCAGTTTTGGAAAATATTTTTTAAAGCAGTCTCATATAGCCTCGGCAGTTCAACTCTGTAGCCAGGGATGACCTTGAACTTCTGATCCTCCTTCTTCCCCTCTCCCAACAAGCGAGTGTCCACATCATGCTGGGACTTGAACCCAGGGCTTGTACTTGCCAACTGAATTACAGCCTCAGCCTGAAAGTTTTCAAAATTCCTTTTATATAGCACACAATTCAAGACATATTTTCTGTCATTGTTTTTAATCTATCAAATATTATTACTTAAAGTGGGAAAAACATATTACAAATAAATTCAAACATTTGAGGCTGTGAACATAACACATTTGCTTTAGTTATTTTATGTTTAATCGTGGCACATGGAGAGATGGCTTAGAGGTTAGGAGTCTGCTCATGTAAAGGACCCGAATTTAACTCCTAGCATTAGCATTGAGAGCTTACAACTAGCTTCATATAATTCTAGTTCAGGGGATCTGATGTCTCTGGTCTCCTCAGTCACTTGCACTCACATGTTCATATCAACACAAAGACATACACAGAATTAAAAATAAAATAGAAATTAAAATATTTAGAAGTATTATGCAGTAATTTTGGAATCTGTAATATCTTTGTTGGCTATGTATGTAAATTTTAAACCATTTTCTTACTGGCCTTATTAAGGTAAGCTTGACATACAAGAAATTGCACATATTTAAAGTGTACATTTAGAGGGTTTTTTAAGATCCACTCAGGAAATCATCACACAATCAGGCAATGAGCATAAGCACGACCCCGGGAGTTTCCTCAGAACACTATAACCCCTTTCTGCCAGGCTTCTCTCTAGCCAACAACCACTGAATACTTTGTCACGTTACTCCTCTCTCCCTAGAACTTTGTATTGAATGACTCATAAAGGAAGCTAGGCTTGGTGATGCATTCCTATAATCCCAACTCTTGGGAAGTAGAGGCAGGTAGGTCTACTACATGGTAACTATGAGACAGCTTGGAGCGTGTGAGACCCTGTCTTGAAACAGTAACAATGGAATAGTCACAAAGAATACAGTTTTATAGGGCTTATTTTGCTCCTCCTAGGTATTGTAAAATGTCTAAATTGCAGCCGATAGGAATAGAGCATTCCTCATGATTCTGAGCACCCCACGGTTATTTGTTTACTTATCAGGTGTTTCCGTTTGTGTTAACGTCTTGTGTGTATGTTCTCTAAATTTCTGTATTACTTTTTCCTGTTTTCATACAATATTGAAAACAAAACATGTCCCATTCACATTTTTTCCAAGGGCTGTAAAGGTGATCTCTACAGGGATAATGTTGGAAAGCCTGAAGCTCAATCAGCTGATTCTGAAAACTCCAGCCCAAGTAGACACCTGACCTGAATGGTGCTGTAATGTGCTGTAATTTCACAGACGAGGTGGCCGACTTAATAGCAAAGATTAGAACTTCCCAGTCTATGCGAAGAGTACACTCCAAGAATAAATCAAATTTCCAAATGATATTCTGTGTGCTCAAGTATCTATGTGTGTAAATAACAATAGTCCCGTCACACAGCAGGTGTATGTTGAACACTTTAAGAAATTCTAGGGACTGAGGGCATGGCTGGGTCATGAAGTACTTGCCGTTCAAGTGTGAGGACTTGCAGTTTGGATCCTCAGTACCCAGGTGTGTGTGTGTGTCTGTGTGTGTCTGTGTGTGTCTGTGTGTGTGTGTGTGTGTGTGTGTGTGTGTGTGTGATCTCCAAGCATTGTAGCATGTCTCTGTACTCTAGCAGTGTGTGTGTGTGTGTGTGTGTGTGTGTGTGTGTGTGTGTGTGTGTGTCTGACTGAGTAATCCTGAGTAGATTGCCTCATGAAATAAATTCTAACACATTGATTTTTTCATTTGGTTTATATACTTCACTTCCCTCACCCTAAAACAAGATTCAAATCCTTACCTTAAATCATTGTAGGAATTTAATAGGAATACTTAGTGGAGCTTTTCTAGTTTTTTTTTTTCCTGTTGCTAAGATAATACTCACCAAAAAGAACTTGGGGAGGAAAGGGTTTATTTCAGCCAATATTTCCGATTACAGTCCCCATCACTGAAGAAAGTCAGGGCAGGAACTCATGGAGGAAGTCAGGAACTCATGGAGGAAGTCAGGAACTCATGGGGGAAGTCAGGAACTCATGGAGGAAGTCAGGAACTCATGGGGGAAGTCAGGAACTCATGGAGGAAGTCAGGAACTCATGAGGGAAGTCAGGGTGGGAACTCATGGGGGAGTCAGGAACTCATGGGGGAAGTCAGGAACTCATGGGGAAAGTCAGGACAGGAACTCATGGGGGAAGTCAGGACAGGAACTCATGGGGGAAGTCAGGACAGGAGCTCATGGGAGAAGTCAGGGAAGGAACTTATGGGGGAAGTCAGGGTGGGAACTCATGGGGGAAGTCAGGAACTCATGGGGGAAGTCAGGGCAGGAACTCATGGGGGAAGTTGGGGGGAACTCAAGAGGGAAGTCAGGGTGGGAACTCATGGGGGAAGTCAGGGCAGGAACTCATGAGGAAAGTCTGTGCAGGAATTCAAGGCAAGATCCATGGAGGAATGGTGTTTCCTGGCTCGATCTGTGGCTTTCTCTCAGCCGCATGTTCAGCTAACTTTCTTATACAGCCCAGGCCCACCTGCTTAGGGATGGTACCGCCTACAGCGGGCTGTGCCCTCCCACGTCAATCTTTGTCAAGATAGTCTTTCACAGGCATGGCCGTAGGCCAGTGTGGTCTGGAGGACCCCTCAATGAGATCCCCACAGTGGACTAGGATGTGACAAGGTGGCAGCTGAAGCCAACTAGGAGCAGGGGCTTTTAGCACAATGCTTGGAATATAGGTAAAACTAGATCATTTACAGATCTATTATCGTTGTGCTCCATAATAATTCTTGCCACCAAAGGAAGAGTTAGTGACAGATAATAACTTGGTAAGTGATAAAAACATCTTTTGCTCATGACACAAAAGGTTTTGGCAGAGTCTCTACTCTGTAATATTTTTTTGGGCTAAAATTCTTTCAGTGTATGTAGACTAATCATAGAAGAAAGAAGCCATTAAAATGGATATTCAGACAAAGCATTGAGAACCGCCTTTAAAATCAATGTCAGGAAAAGGATCATAGGAAAAACAGGATTTATAATCTATTTGAATAGACAGAGATTCAAAGGTATAATCTGTTGGTCGCACAAGAAGAGCAAACAATGAGAAATGCATGCAGTGTAGAGTTATAGAGGTGCATTATAGGTATGTGTGTGTTCATATGTGATGTGTCCAGGTGTGGTGAGGTTAGAGGCTAATGTCACAGTAGCCAAGGGGACACTCTGGTGGCACTTGCAGCCAAAGTGAGGTGGGAGGCCGAGGCAAGTGACCCATAGAGTTTGAGGTCAGTCTGGGCAGCAGAGAAAGACTGAGTTTGAAAGAAAGAAAAGAAAAGAAAAGAAAAGAAAGAAAGAAAGGAAGGAAGGAAGGAAGGAAAGAAAGAAAGGAAGGAAAGAAGGAAGGAAGGAAGGAAGGGAGAGAGAGAGAAAGAGAAGAAGAAGAAAAGAAGAAGAAGAAGAAGAAGAAGAAGAAGAAGAAGAAGAAGAAGAAGAAGAAGAAGAAGAAGAGGAAGAAGAAACTTAAGCAAGGATAGACCATCTCTTGAGTGGAGAATACTGACCATTGAAGATGGAGATACCATGCAAGATGATGGACAATGCAGAAGCAATTTGGTCTTCCTTATAATAATTTTTTTAATGAAAATGAGACCGTAGAACTGAGTGGCAGTGACCCTGCCAAGCTGTCCAGGCTGGTGACCATTGGAGCATGTGTGGCTTTGGGACACTCTCCCTTAACACAAGGATAGTTAGTGATTCTCAGAAGAGTATTTTTCCTTAGCTATTTTTAAAATCACTTTCTCCATTTAATGGGAAGTAAGCAAACATTGAATAGCTTGCCAAGGTCTTTGAATGCTAGATTCCCATGTTGATTAGTGGTGCCTGTGCTTTGGAAAGAGGACAGCTAGGTTAGGGTTAACACTCAGACATGAGCGTGGAGTGATTTCCATACTAGTTAATACCCTTTGTACATGCTACATCTTAATGTGGAAATTTTAGCTGCTTTAAAAAAGAGTTCTTTATTAGCCAGCCTGCCAACCTGAAGCACTGTCCCCCCTGGTTCAGAACCTCAGATGACATCTACCAGACTCCTAAAGAAAATGTTACTGATCAATTACACATATATAATTTCCTGAATGTGTCTGTTCAAGTTTTATTATAATAAAAATGGAGATAGTCTATTATTTCCATAATTTTGGTTCTTGAACCTGAGTAGCTGTTGAAATTTCTCTTCTGAAGGGATGAGGGAGTCCAGGGTGTTTGAATAATAACAAACCAACTACTGATACAGCTTCCTACCTTCCATATGCTGATGACCCCTGTGTGCTACTTTATCTACCGTTCACACAAGGTGCAGTGTAGCCTCTATAGACGTATTTACAAAGGAGAAACAGGAGCCCAGGCAGCCTGGGCTTTGACTGGCAGCACACAGGGTGGTCCCCAGAGCTTTGCTGCATTTGGCCACTGCGCATTGTACCTGCGGTGGAAATCCAAGTCTGCAAGCATCAGTGCTGGAGCTAACTCTGCTCTTCCTTTTCTTCTAGTATGTTTGATAAAAGGTAGCCGCTGAGTCTTGGTCCTTAAGACCTGCCGTAGTTTCTAGCTTTATAACAAGCCATTTTCCTCTTTTAAAAAACACGTTTTTCACAAAGAACAAAAACTAAAACAGCTCATATTTTTATAGCAAGAAAAAAATGTACCTTGATTCCTATATTTAGATTTTTATCTACTAATGAGTTTTGAAAATGCTCTTAGGTAAGAAGACCAGAATCATCTTCCAGTCATTACTAAAACTTGAAGGGGTTCATTTGGTTCTTGAAAGAGCCCGCTCATCTTTTACTGGCTGTATAGCTCCCCACACTTGTCCACATCGCTGACATTAAAAATGACTCGTGATGACAGAATTCAGCTCAGTGTTTGTAGAGCTGACTATACTGGAGATTAGCCATTAACCACATGTGACTATTTTTTAAATTTAACTAAAATTTAAAGATTTGGTTCCTCAAGCACACCAGGCACATTTCACATGATTAGCCACTTGTGGTGACCATGTGTGTGCGTTCATGTCGCTGCAGCAGGTTCTCTTGGGCGGTGCCCCCTTAGGGTGTACACCTTTATATGCTTGTCTTCCTCTCTCCTCTTCCCCATCTGCAACGATCTCTTCTGAGAATGATGTCTACATCTTCTACAGTTTGGATAGGCACCTTCCCAGTGACTTCCCATGATAGTTGACCCAGAGGACCCTGGTGTCTCAGCTGATGGTTTGGTGGTTCAGGGAAGCATGCTGACCCAGACAGAATTCATCAGGCTAAAGTGGTGAGTCCACACAGCCATCTAGTTTTACTTCACCAGATGCTGTGTCAAGAAGCACGGATAGGCTCTGTACTGTTGAGCTGGTACAGAGACTATCCCTACCACTGGCGGACTTGTTAGAAATGCTGCTGCTTATTGACCCTTGCTATTACTGTGGCAGCTTCTAGAGCAGAGTCAGATGACTTTTAAAATGGCTTTATTCAGATATGGTTTCCGTGCAGACCCCTGTACACTTCTAGTATATGTAGCTTGATACGCTAGTTGCTGATCTCATTGACACCATCCACAATAAGCCCAGGTGGACTGTTGATTCCCTCTGTTAGCCTGTATGATTTAAAGAGAAAAACAATTTGTTTGTTTTTATAAGTCTTGGAGTTTTTTTTTTATAAGTCTGGGAGTTCAATTGTATTCTTGTTGATTTTGATTGTTATTAAAGAAATAAGTATGCATACTCTTCCCATTTAATGATTCTCAAATAAGCTCGGTATGTGGATATTTGGCATAGCCCTTGTGGTAGACTCGGGGCCTGCTAACAACATTTCTTACTGTATTAGCTGTGAGCACTCCTAGCCTACATAGATAGAGAAGCTTCTTTGGTCCATCTTTTCCACAGCGATATTGTACAGACTTTTTTTTATAGAGATCAGTTGACCGTCTTTGCCACTGATATTGTATAAAACAATAGTGGAAAGTCTCCCTGTAACAAACACTCGCCTCTCTATGTTGTACATGGCACCTTGTTGAGCACTAGAATGAATCTCTGTTGTGAAGGCTCCCAGCCACTAGACAGCTCACAACTGAGACCATCTAGTAAGCACTTCTGTTGTGGGTTCAAGGATTTGGGACCATTTTCCAAATATAAAAAGTGATGGTCAGTATTTGGAAAGTATTGGTAATTGTAAATCAAAGTGTTAGGGAGAAGGGAGAGTCTGTTGCATTAGTCTCCACTTTGGTATAATGTTAAAAAAAAAAAATGTAAAGAGTGAAGAAATGTCCCAAGCCCATTTGGTGAGCGAACACGGCTGTTTTTGCTGCTAAGATTCTACACTGGAGTCAGATTTTGCTCCAAAATACATTAAGAGCCTTTTAGAGTCTTGTCTTAATTGAATGCCAGACACTGAATAAAATTAATGGAGGGAATGCTGTACTTTATTTAAATCTAACAGTAAATTACCCTTCTCCCCCCACTTCTGATATTTCACAAAGGTCAGGAACACATTGTCATGAAAAGCAATTCAGTTTATGTAATACCATCTTAGATAATTGCATGCACCCTTGTCCTATTATTTTGGTGTCCCAAATTGTGTTGTGGGGTGTATACATGGTGACCTGCCACCAATCTTAGGAACTAATTCCCTGATTTCTTTTTATCACATTAGGCATGTTACTAAACATCAAGAAAAGCCCTAGTGAGTAAAAACTCTAGTGATTTTACTTTGGGGCATTGAGCCTTCCAGATCATTTGACTCCTTTATTCAATAGCAAGAACAATGTTTTTATGATAATCACAGCGCCCCGCCCCGCCTCTGCTGCAGCCCTGCTCGTTTGGTTTCAGGCTGTGACAGATGTCTGATTGGCGGGCTCTGTTTATTCTGTGACCAGATTCTTTCTAAAAGAGGGCCGGCCATACCTGCCTGAAGCCTATTGGCTGTGTATACTCTGGGCCCTCCCTCTCCCTCCCCCAACCTTTGCCTTCACAGCACACACCGCCACTAAGTCTGTGCGGAATCCTAAACCAGCCCAATTTACATCCATTCATGAATATGTGACGTCAGCAAGCCTTGAGCTCCTTTGCGGTGGGCCGGAGGATTGTGTGGGTAGAATCTCCCTCCCCCTTATTTTTCCAATTCTGCAAGGCTCTTTAGATTAACCTTCCATCTTTTTAAAGCAAGAAAATGGAACAGCATGTGTAGGAATTCTTCATTGTTGTGAGTATTACACTCTTTTCCTGTTTCGTCAGCATGTATCTCACAAGGACAGATGGAGAATTTATTTGTGCTTTCAGCTTATTAGAAAACTGATATTATTGAGAGAGACACAAGGTGGGAGAGACAGAAAAGGGCCGAAGGAAACCTGAAACCCCCCAATCCCGGCTTGGCTCAGGGACTGACAGCTGGTTTTTCTTTGCTTGCTTGTCTGCCGGCTGGACGTGGACATTTTTTGATTACGGTTCTGCACGTTACCTTTGGATGCTTGCTTGGTTTGTCTTAAAGGGAGATTCAGTTCCCTTTGAGAGGATGTGGTTGTGTTGGGGGAGCCTCGGAGGAGAGTACCAGGAAGCAGCTGCAGAAAGCGGGGCCAGCAAGACCGAGCAGGCTCTCGCTTGCCCAGCACTTGTCTCCTGCGCTGTCCTTCGTACGGCGTCTCACCCTTCAACCTTGCCTTTGTTCATAATCGTGTAACAGTCAATATTTTGTGTTTGCAATATGGGAAGATAAATACTTCTTCAACCATTTTCAAAAGCCTTTATGAGGAGAGCGGTTGGGATATATCCGTACATATTTGTTACTCTTTTTTTTAAAAATATAATTTTAATACCTAAAAATCTGCACTGAAGGCTGAACCAGAATTATCCTTAAATTGTAAGAATAATTATTTTTTTAAGATTGCTAATGAAATTATTTCTTCCTGTGTTCCAAAATTGTATTGTATAGAAATGCAACTGAGTATTTTTCTAAGATGAACTTCCAATTGGAAAGTTTACTCTGCTATGTTTTGGAAATTGGGGAAAGTTCTGATGTCTTCCATATATAAAGTTGATTTGATAATTTATAGTTTTAACGAGAAGTATCTGTGGTTGTTTTCCAGTGCTCAGGTTTATTTTGAGGAAAGGTATGACACTGTGTCATGATCTGCCCAAGGTAGTCCCTCAGCCTGTATAATCTAGTTGCATTTCCCAACTTTGAACAACTGATGCAGTACTCTGAAACATGCCTTTGGTGTTTCTTTCTGGAGAGAGAGAGAGAGAGAGAGAGAGAGAGAGAGAGAGAGAGAGAGAGAGAGAGAGAGAGAAGAGAATATGCCCATTATTTCTTGTCACTCAGCCATGTCTTACTTTTCGTGACCAATGCTTGGATCTGAGTTTTTCCTCTAGAGCAGAGGTTCTAAATGGTAGGGCTCATGTTAGCGTTTAGATCATTCTTTCTTTTGGGGGAAGGGTTATTTTTAATCTTCCAAGTGAATGTGCATTTCATTTTAAAATTATCATACCCGAAGCTGAAATACTTTCTTTCGCAAATTAATATTGAATATCCTCACTTTGTTCTATCTGTGTATTTTTAATGTCCTAGAGTTGTAGAAGTAAACCCTCTGCCTATTGCCCATACAATTGTAGTTTTATGTTTTGCTGTTTTTATTTTCTGAGTTGAGCACATTCAATACTGTTTTAGATAAAATTCCCTATATTTTAAAATATCTCAATATATTGCAGCATTTTTTTTCTGTATCCTCTCAAGACTATGTTGAGAGCATTACCAAAGATATATTAAATTATTGAAGTCTACTAGAAGACCAAATTCTTAACCTTTAAAAAATTATGTTTATGTATTTAACGCCATTTGAGAAATGTTCATTAGATTCTGTCTTTATGTATATTTTTTTTATCAAATCAGAGCTTTATTTCCATGAAAGAATTTAGCTTGCACATGGATTTATTGAAGTAAAATTGTCCCTCAAAGGCACAGAGTAGATCTAGAACACCGCCCCCCATCCCCACTCCTAGTGGATGTATTCTGGATTATGTTTATTTTTATGTATAGCGTACTTGTGGGCTAAAACAATAACTCTTAATTGTTTAATATCAAACAATAAAATACTGTGTATCAGTGATTATCAATGGATCCCTTTCTGTCTAAAAGTTGAAACTACTCCAGGAGTAGGAATTAATTTATTTAGGAGACAAAGTCGGTCAAAGCAGAGCGGTGTCCTGGGGAACTGGCATCGGAGCAGCTCCTCGGGCCAGAGGCCACGTCCACGGGCACACAACACGACCGTGCGTGCATGGTAGAGCCCACAGCTTGCTTTTCACTGTCTGCTTCCCTTCCTCTGTGTGCCACAGCTGACTGGTCACACAAGGAGCTCACATGAGCCGAGACAGGCAAGGCGATCAAACCTGCCAGGTGCTGTAGCCTGATACTTGTATTTTTTTGTGAAAATTAAAGAGCATTGCCTAGGAACACTCTGCTGGTTGAAGAAAAAAAAAGTCATTCCAAGGCTGTCACACTCCAGCTAAGTCAGTCATGATTCTGGAAAAAGAAATGGAGGAGCCAGAGGTTTAGAAGATGCAATTTTTATTCCCAAGAAATCTAGAACGTAAATTAGTTCTAGAACTAAATTAGTTCTCGACTTTGACATTAAATTCACAACACACTTTTCCCCTTCCTCCCCTTTTCTTTTCCATCCTTCCTCTTCCTTTTTCACTATTGGGTGGTCCTTAGTATGTTCACCATGACCACAGTCAATTTTAGAATATTTTCGTTATCAAAAAAGAAAGAAAGAAAAAAAAAAACCTACATACTCATTAGCAGTCAATTCTCATTTCTTCTCATCCCTCAGCACTAGGCAACCACTAATCAGTCTCCCTTTTTATATTTATTTGCTTATTCTGGACATTTCTTATGGATGAAATCATATAGTGTATGGTCATTTGTAATGAACTCTTCTCACTCTTTTTCAAAGTTCATCCATGATTTACATGCATCAGTGCATCATCTCTTTATATTGCCAGAAATATTTAAGTGTGCATAGTATATCTATCACATTCTCCATCTGTTTATGGACACGGGCTATTTCTACTTTTACCAGTAGGAATATTACTGCTCTTTCTATTTAGGTATAAGTTTTGGCTTATCTTTTCGTTTTTCTTGGGGTGGAAATGGTGGGTTGTATGCTAACTGTGTACTGAACAGTTGAGGAGACCCTGAGCTGCTTTCTACGTTGGCTGAACCATTACGCATTCCCATCAGCAACACACAGTTCAAGCCTCCCCACACCTTGGGAAGCGGCAGCTGTTACCTGTCATGTCGTGAGCATCACCTTAGTGGGTGTGAAGTAGCATCTCGTTGTGCCTTTGCTGACGTCTCCCTAGTGGCCAATGACGTTGAGCATCTTTTGATGTGTTTACTGGGCATGTGCATACCTTCTCTAGAGAAATGTCTGTTCAGACTCTTTGCATGTATTAAAAATTAGTCATTTATGTTTTTATTATTGATTGATGAAAGTCCTTTCTATACTCTGGATACCAGCTGTGTCGAGCTCATTGATCTGTAAATATTTTCCCACAGGCTATGGACTGTCTTTTTCTTAGCATTGAGTAACACAAACTAAGTTTTCAGGAAGTTCAGTTTATTTTTTCTTTTTTTTATGCTTTTGATGTTATGTCAAAGATAGTGTTCTCTAACAAGGCCATTTAGGTCCATGTTTTCCTATGTTTTCATCTAGACATTTGATATTTTTAGCTCAAAGCTTAGTTAATTTTTCAATGTAATATAAGGAAGGGCTTCAGCATCCCTTTTGGACACAGATATCCAGTTGTCCCAGCACTGTCTGTTTAAAAGGATGCTCTTTGCCCCTGATAACTTGTTTTGGCATTCTATCAGGGAACTTTCAAAACAAAATACTGGGGCTTGTGGCGGCCTATACTGTAATCCTACTTGGGAGGTGGAGGCAGAAAGACTAGGTGTTCAAGGCCATCCTTTACCACATATGAGTTTGAGTCAACCTTGGATGAATGAAACCCTGTCTCACAAAACAACAAGAAGTCCTGGTATAATTCTTCCGTTCCTAGAGATTCACATTTAACTGGCCTAGTCATAGTCAATTGGTTTAGTCATCTGTACTTTTGAAAGCTCCTCTACTGGTTGTAATATGTGGACAAGGGTGAGAACCATTAGTGTGGGTAGTTTTAGGGTTAGTCTTAGGAAAGAAGAGAGGCCTCTTTCTGAATAAGGATAGAGGATGAGTGAAAACAGAATTCTGACATGGAAAGGAGGAAAGAAAGCAGTTAAGTCTGTTCATACTAGGAAGCATGGACTTTCTTACCAATTCATGAAGTGGAGGTATTGTCACAGGGTAGTGTTAGCATTTATTTAGCACTTTGTACGTGCTTATAAACCTCTTCAGAGCTTTTATGTATATTATTTTATTTAAATATAATCCTTACAATACAAAGTAAATACTGTTCTCATTTTGCATCTGAGACAAAAGGATGCTGACTCAACCAAAGATACCAGAGAATATATGTAGTGCTCAATTTTCAAATCCAGTTCTCATTCTTAATCTTTCTTTTGTGTGCTGTGGATTTTGAGCATTGGGTAGTACCGTGAATTTTTGTTGATCCAATCTAGCATGAGTTACAGATCTTTTGTAAGCAGTCTCTGGGCTGGACAAAGAGTAAAATACGTTTAATTGTAGGAATATGGGGTTGGGGGTTGGCACAGCAGGTGCAGGGGAAGATAAGAGGGTGGGGTTGAAGAGGATTATCATGTCATAGATAATCATGGAGCCCAGACTGCTGGTACTTTGCCGAGATGCAGCTAGCAAGAAAAACTCTAAGAAGATCAAGGACTAATATGCTGGACTTGAGAGGTGATTGAAGGGGTGGGAGACACCATCATAGAAAAGAGGAGGGGCCAAGTGCTGTTGGCAGGTAGAGAGGTGTTGTCACACATTTCTATTTATTTAATCAACAAGTATTTACTGAGGAGCTAGTGTGTATTTTAGGTGCTAATATGTAGCAGAGAACAAAGGAACTTACTTGATTCTGATGGAAGGAGACGAGCAGTAAATAAAAAACCTATTTAATAGTAAATGTTTTTAAGGAGGAAACTAAACATGGGAGGGATTAGAGAGTACCGGGAGGAGGTAAAGTAAAAGAAGTGTCTTTTCTAATTGAACTGGGTTGTTGTTGTTTTTTCCAGATATTGACTCCTCAAAGAGATTAATGAACCATTAAATAGAGGCTAAGTTAGAAGAGAGAGAGAAGGGGTAGGGGAAGGAGGGACAGGGGGAGGAAGGGGTTGGATGCTCTGAGCTGGAACCCTTTGGTTTATTATCATTTTGTACCCAGTGCCTAGCATTCCATGAACACTGTCTATTGGCCAGTGTGCTTTTGGTGAGGGTGGTACTAGTGGTTCTTCAACAGATAGAGGGCTGGCAGGGATAGAGCTTGAAGTCTTTCAGATCATGCACACTACTCTATTGGGAATCATCTTCCTGCGTGCATGCGTGTGTGCGTGAGTGCATGTGTGCGTGTGTGGCCCCCTTTTAGCATTACTGTTGTAGACCAGTGCAACAGGCCATGGTTAGTTGAGGTGGGAGACTGCAGCTCCCAGATCAGGCAGAGGATTGCCAGTGTATGCAGCAGGGCAGACACTTCTGCTTCTGTTGATTTTTACGCTTTAGTATGAGATTCACACACACACACATTAACTTGAACCGTTCGCCTGCCTTCTTTGTTTATCTCAATACTTACTTATATTAAAGAACTTTTACAAAATAAGAAAAACCACTTTATTGTAAAGAACTTACATCTAAAAACGTCATGCAGCTAAGTTAACAAAGCTACTCAGGCAAGTGCTGGCCAAGACCCAGAGTCTGGATAGTTCAGTGAATTTCTGTGCAGTTAAAGTAGCCAGTTTGAAACTGTAGACTTTTGCTTTGGATGTTACATTTTCACTACCAATTACATTTTTATGTTCTTGTCTACCACAAAAAAAATAAGAAAAAAAACAAAACCATGGCAGAGTTAAAGCTAGAAAAACAATTAGCTTTATAGCCTCTCTCATGATTTGTGTGTCCTTTATAAGATGGACTTTTAATGTTTTTTTGCTTATCTGTGGTAATACACAATGTAGAAAGACTTGAACTAAGTGTGAAAGGCCTGCATGCGCTTTGACCATTCCCAGCAAAGCAGTTGCTTCCCTGGTGGCTGTATTTCCCCTGGTGTCCATTTTAACATACGAGACACAGCTACTGTGTTCAGATGACCTTTCTGATTACGACAGTGTAGGAACCTGGCTGTAAACGACCTACATCGAACAGCAAATGACCATTTCTAAGGCAATCTGGTTAAAATCCAGGTAGACCCTAGCTAGTCCTTTCACATTGCTTTAATAGTACCTCCACAGAAAGCTGCTGCAGCTGAGGAGGGGGATGGCAGTGCTAAGTGTCTCGGGTGCGGGTGCCCGAGCAAAACAAAAAAAAAAAAAAAAGGTAAATTAATCTCAGACTTGTCCCAGGACTTCCTCCTCAACCAGTAGTTCACAACCTTCCCAATGCCGCCGTACAGTTCCTCATGTTGTGGTGACCCCCAGCCATGAAATTATTTCAGTGCTACTGCATAACTGTCATGAATTGAATTGAAATGTAAATATCTGACGTGCAGGACATCAGATATGCAACCCCTGTGAAAGGGTCGTGACCTACAGGTTAAGAACTGCTGTGATCTAAACAGAGCCCAGATCTGATATGATCTTGCTGTCTTTGAGCATGCCCACTGTAAATGTCTTTGCTTCAGCTGCTTGTTGTACTCAAAAGGATGCTTCCTTCCCACTGATGGGTCAGGTCTGGGCTGAGCCATGTGGCTGCAGATCAGTACTCTCCTTGTAGGGTGTGTTACAGTTTTTCTTTGATTTCTTTAGTGTTCTCAGGTGAAATTCATCAACTCATATGAATGAATCCATTCATTTATGAGTTTCGTTCTGATTAAAGTGAGCTTAAACATTTCACTCTGATGGGTGGCTCTTCCCATCCATCTTTCGCCACCTCCTACTGTCCTTCAGCTCACGTTAAAACTGAATGAAACAGGAGCGCAGGGGTAAGCCAGAGTGAGGACTGTTGGGGGAAGGGAGGGAATCAGCAGGAGGGATGGAAGGGGATGGGAGAGGGCAGGGAGAGACTGGAGAGCATGAGATCCAAGTAAATGGTATGTGGGAATGAAGATGCCATAAAGAAACCCGTTCATTTTAGCAGCCTCAACTGGCTTAAAAAGTAAACACTAGAAACAAGTAAATCCAGGCATCGTGTGGTTAGACTTTGTAATTGTTTTGCATAATGGTTGCTGGCTTTTGAAAATTATTTTCTCGTATTTCCCCAAATATTAAGTTGGTTCATAGATTAGTGCCTTGAACTTGTAGGTTCTGTTAAAGAAAAAATTCAATTGTATTTTTAAAAATAAGTATATTTGGGTAGACAGTTCAATGAGTAGGACCTGAATGCTGGACTATATCCGTAACCCTGGTGCTGTGAAAGCAGGATCCCTAAGCTTGCTGGCTAGTCAGTGTAGCTGAGATGCCATTCTCCAGGCTCAGTGAGAGATCTTCTCTCAGGACCTCCCCATGTCAGCTTTTGACCTCCACACGTACTTGCACAAGCAAGCACACCTACACACACGTATGCACAGACATGCATACATTATAATATGTAAAAACCTACAAATCCAAAAGCTCTCTTTTCGTTTTTATATTTGTTTTTGCCAGTCTAGAGTTTTCTTATATTCTTTTTCATATGGCCATTGCCAAGCAGAGAGGGCTGATGTCATTTTTCTTTTGTTTTTGTTTCTTTGGGACAAAAATCTCATGTCCTTGCGCGGATTGGTTTCAGAATCACTGTGTAGCTGTGGTGACCTTGAACTCCTGCCCCTCCATCTCCCAAGTACTGGGATTGCAAGTGTGTGCTCTATGGCAAACTGTGGTATCCAGTCTTAACAGCTGTGAGGGGTTTGTGCGATGACTCCCTTTAGTACCAACATTTCTCCGTGGGACAGTGTGATAAAAAGCTGTCTTCCTGCAAAAAAACCGATTGTGTGTTGCAGGGCACCCTGAGAGAATGCCCAGTAACTGGAGCTTTAATTGTGTAAAAGTATTAAGGAAAAAACAATGTGGGGCTTTCTGCAGACAGACCATGATTGTCTCCGGTGACTCCCTGGCCTGGGGCAATGATGCAGAGGACAACTCTAAGGAGACAGTTTGGTGAGAGGTTGGAGAAGCCAAAGATTGAGTTGATTGGGGGTGAAGGACTGAAGAAATGGCTAAAGATGAGGAACAGGGAAAAGATGATAAGAAAGACAGAGAACAGAGCCCAAGGAGACCGTGGCTGAATCGAGAAGGCTGGTGGCGGCCAGGGAAGCAATTTTCACCTGGGATTGGGGGAAGTCGCTGTAGGATCCAGACTGAGAAAAATTCTATTTTAGAGTCCTGAAGGGGACTGTCACAGTTGCTATTACTAAAGAGAGATCAATTTGCAAACTAAGTCCACTGAGGCTTCTTATTACCCCCAGGCACGGTGCCTGCATTGTTAGTGCTGGCAGGCCCGCCGTTAATAGGATACATTAGACTATCTGCAGGCATGGATAACCATGGGTAATTGAGTCTAGTGAGAGAAAGCACGGCAAAACTCAAGGACTGCATTTTCCGGAGAAAATAATCTGACTGAAGTAAACATAAGCATTTTACTAATTACACAGCAATGATATGATATCCCATATCACAACAAATTAAGGACATATTGAAAAGAGACATCTGCAGCATACCTATGGCTGTTCCCATCATGACTTCCAGACCTCAGTGACAGGCTCCCTTTATTTCTCTGGGCAGAGCCACTTCTGGGAAATGCCCACCTGACAGCGCAGCTGGTCAGGCCCCAGAGCCAATGCGAAGACAGATTTACTGCTTTGCCACACTCTCCCTACCCCCACCTTCCTTTCTCCTGCCATTTTGAGTAGAATCCCTTCCATCTGTTCATCTACGGAAAAAATAACTGAACATTTGCTTTATTCTGCTTATGCTAATTTTCGAAGCCATGCCTTTAAATATTCTCAGAGACCTCAAGAGTTTCTTGGAGAAAGAAATACAATCGCATAGATTTTTCTGTTTCCTGCTATGATTTTCTTTTTCAATCAAGACTTCTGCCATGGCTTATTGACTCTGCTCACACTCACACTCAACATTTCCTGCTCTTCTTTGACCATAGTTTATTTACATTACAGCTACTTAGGAAGACAGAGGCAAATCACTTGAGTGAGAGGCCATTCTGGGGGAACATAAAAGACCCACTGCCCCATCTCAGAAACCAGGAAGGAGGCTGGGGCTTTAGTTCAGTTAGTAGAGTTCTTGCCTAGCCTGCATGAAGCCTCAGGTTCCAAATCCATAAACTAGTGTGGTGGCATATAATCCTAGCACTGAAGACAGGAAGATGAGTTCCAGGAGAAGCTGGGGGATGTTATCTACATTGGCAAGAAAGGTAGGTGTGTGTGTGTGTGTGTGTGTGTGTGTGTGTGTGTGTGTGTTGCTTGGGATTAAGCTGAGGGCCTTGTTTGAGCCAGACAAATGCTTGTCACTGAGCCACACCCTCAGCCTATGTAAGATCTCTTTCCACTAGATCTTATACCATTGATAAACAGTTTTGGTATGGTTTTTTCCTGCTAACTATTTAAAAGGCCAGGGGAAGATTTTTGAAAGCAAAGAGTATCCCGTGAGGTTCTAAAAGCTTTGGGCCAGCCCTTTCCTCTCTCTTCCTCTGTCTTTCTCTGATACCACAATGTTGCAAATGAGTGTCCTGGCTGACACTGTCAAGAGCATCTGCAGTGGTGGAAAGAGGCAAATGCCAGGTGCGCGCTGGACCTCTCCCGAAGTCACCATCTGGTTCTCACTCCCTCTGTTGGCACATTTGGGACGGTTGATGATCCAGAAACTGGGTGTGCTGAAAACTTCACAGGCAAGTTACACAAGTGTAAAGTGGTCAGCCTAGAATTGGTGTGCTAGTCAAAGGCCTAAGCATTGGCAGAATAATCTGCTCCTGCCTGGTAAGTTTGGGGCCACTGTATTGACAACCTCAGCTGGCGGGATAGACCATAAGAGGCAGGACAAAAACAGAGAAAGCCTCCGATAAGGTGCACATACTCAGATGAGGTGCTCAGTGGGAGAATAAGCTGTAGTCTAGTTCTGGAATATAAAGAGGAGAAAGCTGGTGATATGATTCTGTGCCACACAGACATAAGAACCGAAGGTCTAATCCCCAGCAGCCACACAATGCCTGTAATCCCAGTGTTTGGGAAGTGGAGGCAAGAGTTCCCTGGCAAGCTGACTAGCTAGACTACCTGAATCCATGAGCTCTGGGTTGAATATAAGGTCCTGCCTTAGCCAGGTGTGGCGATACACACTTTTAATTACAGCACTCAGGGAGTAGAGGCAGACAGATCTTTATGAGTTCAAGGCCAGGCTGGTCTACAGAGAGAGTTCCTGGCCAGCCTTGACACAAAATTTAAAAAAAATATTTTTTTTTAAAAAAAGCAGCAGCAACAGCAGCAGCATTTAATACATAAGGTAGGAAGGGATGATTGAGAAAGATACCCAGCGTCATCTTCTGGCTTCCACTTGCATGCACACATATGTCCATACACATGTCAACATACATATACACATACACACCGTCCATACTAAAGGGAAGGAGTTAAAGAGGAATGATAGAAGAACCCCATTACCATAGCAAAGCCAAGGGGACCACAGGAAAAAATGGAAGACACTCCAAGGAAGTGCCTGTGCAGGAGACTCTTCTGCATCAAAGCCTTGCCAGGCTCATGAGCATATGGACTTATAATGGTGACTTAGCTAAAATAGCTTATACCCAGAAGTTCCACTATGCCGAGGAATCACGCATTTGTGTAAACCATGTTCTGCATTTGACATTTCTGTGTGAGCTTCTAAGAAGTGGCTTTTCCTGAGTGGTCATAGCCAAGGATTTGTTAGAGACAGGAAGACATTGAAAGAGTTAAAGGAAATAAAATACTTTTCCTAGAAAGTCCCTCAGATTATCTTTCTGTATAATTGTAAAATGTAGTTGATGAAATAAATACTCAATAAAAAGTTTTTCAGTTAGATTCTTTTGTAGAATATGCCTAAATAGGAAGAAACAAACACAATTTTTCCACCTCTGTTTCTCAGTTGACCCCTCCATATTGCCTGCCCCTGCTAATGAGGCAAATCTAATCAATCTAACTTGACCCAGCTCCAAAGTGAGATTTTCTTTTGGTAAGTTATAAACCACTCATTCCCCCTTGCTCTCACTAAAAAGGATGCATTAACACCTTCACAGCATTGATTCCGCAAAGAGTCTTACCATGAACCAGCCAAAGTGGTGCTTCAAAAAACATCACCTGGTGTCCAGTATTGTCAGCATCATTGAGGAACTTTTTAGAAATGCAAGTTCTGGGCCTGCTCCATTTCTTCAGTCAGAAGTGCTGGCAGCAGGCTCTGGCACCTCTGTTAACAAGCTGACAGTGGAGGCTGGTGATGCTAAAGTTAGAGAGTTCTTGATCCATAGCAAAGCTCAAATTTTAATGTGCATGGGGATTGGTTTTGTTTAAAGCCGGATTCTGGACACTTGGTTTGGCAGGATTTTGTCAACTCTTCTAAGTAGACCCCAAGTGATGCTGATGCTGCCAGTCCTAAGACATTGCACGTTCTGTGAGTAGCAAAGGTCTGGATCACGGGTGCCACCCAAAGGCCCCTGTGTTAAGGGCTTGCTCCTCAGCTCGGTGCTATTGGGAGGAGGTGGTGCTTGTAAGATGTGGGGCTAATTGACAGGTCTAGTCATCAACAGCTATCCTTGAGGGGATTAGAGGCCAGACTGGTCCTTTCTCAGGAGGAGACCCCAGGTGTAATGGCCCACCTCACCACAGGCCCCAACAACAGCCAATTGCTCATGGACTGGATCTTCCAATACCGTGAGCCAGAATAAACCTTTTCTCCTTATAAGTTCATTATCTCAAATATTTGTTACAATAACAGAAAGCTGACTAGCACACGTGGATCTGGAAGAACTATAATGGGATGCTCCAAGAATAGCACAATAAAGTAGCTCCATCAAAGTTGTAATTCTCCCACCAGTTCCCAAGAAAATGCTTCTCCCAAAGGAGGTTGGTGCACAGCAACACTCATCACGACAGCATTTTAAGAAAGAAAAAGAACTAACTTAATTGCCCAATAATTGGAAAAAACAGTGAATCTTACTTCTTCACAAATACTGTATATATAAATTTACTTGGCAATTGAAGTTTATTCTTAGGCCAAATCAATATTCCTGGTACTCTTAGGATTGTTTTCACAGATAAGCACAGAATAGCAAACATCTGAGTTGTCTGACATGTTCTCAGCCTGTGCTGAACAGAGTAAAGCTCTACATTCTTGCTTAGGCTCCTGCTGTAGGCAGATGTCTTCCTGCTGTCTAATAACTCATGAGCCAGAACTAATAGACTTCTGCGAGAACGAACCCAGTCTCCGGGCATTGTGCATCATGCCTATAATCCCAGCATTTCGGAGGCCGAGACGAGAGGACTGCCAGGAGTTTGAGACCAGCCTGGGCTACATAGTGAGTTCTAAGCCAGCTCGAGCTACAGAAAGACTGTAAAATAAATAAATGAATTTGTAAACACAGCACTCAAAGAAATAGCAGCTAATTAAAAGTGAATATGAAATATACAGTTTAAAGAAAAGAGCATTAGCTTATAATGTTCTGCCTTTATGCCTTACTACAAAGTTTCTACTTTCAAAGGTTTTTCTAAAACTCACACTATTGGGCTGGTGAGGTGAGTAAGGTAAGGGCACTTCCCAGCAAGCTTGAAGACCCAAGTTCAGTTCCCAGGATCTACATGGTGGAGGGCAAGAACAGACTTCCACAGTTTGTCCTATGACCACGCGCGCGCGCACACACACACACACACACACACACACACACACACACGCGCGCGCACACATCCCACATGCATACACATGTGTATTTAAAAGAAAAAAACTACTGTTTTCTGCATTGATGGGTATGTTAAATAAAATCTTTGACATTTTTGAGCATGCCGCTTAAAGGTTCGTGTGCTGGAGGCTTGGTGTCTAGTATGGTGGTATTCAGGTAACGGAACCTTTGAGAGTTGGGGTCTGGAGAAGGTAATAAGGCCATGGATTACTACCCTCAGAAGGAATTGTAAGATTGGCTTATTTCCCTTGAGAACTGGTTGTTATAAAAACAGCGAACCTGGCCCTCCTCAATTCCTTGCTCCCCGCTAGCCGTATGGTCTCTTGCACGTACACTTCCTCACCATAACACTACCTAACATGAGCTTTACAGCAGAGCCATGCTCTTGAATCTCCAGAATTTTGAGCTAACTAAACCTCTTCATTGTACGGCACCTAGCCTCAGGTGTTTTATCACAGTGAAACAAGATGGACCATATTTTATGTGAGTGTAAAGCATTTTACCCTTTTAAAAAGATCCTTTCACATTCTGAATCTGTGCATTTTTGTTTCAATAACTCTTTAAAGGTAGCATTTCTATCTTTTCATTATTTTAAAGGCCCTTTGTCTCTAGTCTCCCTGTCCTATTCTATGCACTCTATACCCAGAATGCCTTTCCAGTATGTGGTTCTGAGAGTCCCACTCAACTTTGTAGAATCTTCTAGAGTCAAGGCAGTCATCTTGCAATAACGTTTTGCTTTTCTTGCCTATAATTTTCTTTCCCATAATTCAGCAATGAGACTCCTTTCAGATCTTGTATTTCCTGCCTTGTCCTTTTGTGTTTCTCTCTGAACTGTGTTTATGTTTGTAACCAACACACTTCATACGTCTCTTCATTCACTCCTGGCTCGTGGTTGAGGCATACTTCTTACTAGTTCTTTCAAGAAGCCTGCCTGGATCTCAAGCCTGAACATGGTGCCCCTGTACACTCTCGAGAGGTGTGTGTCTCCTCACGACCTGTGCAATAGCACATATCGCAGAATGATACAACTGCTCTCTAAAGCCCTCCTGCCCAGTCTAAGTTCTGTGAGGGCAGGTGCCATGGTCAGGCATGGATCCTGGGCTCTATGCTTCAACAGCTGTGTAATCTGGGGTGCGTCCCTGAACCTCTTAAGTCCTACTCTAATCATAATGAGTTTAATATATTGTGCTCCATGCCCAGTATATTTGGACTTGCCATCGATCACCAATGTGTCCCCAGTGCAGAGCCTGGCATATTACTAGTTATTTAAGAGCATATTGTGCACTCCAAGGTCTGCATAAGGCTCCAGGATGACAACAGAAAAGGCACAGTTCACAGAATACAGTCCCAACCACTTCCCCACAGAGTACGGATTATACTCAAATAGGGTACACTTTGGTTTGTTTGGGGTTTCTTTTATAAAGCAAGAGTACATTATGGCATCCAATGGCTTTTTGACTGTGAACAGTTGCGTAGAAAAGGTCATTCCTAGAAGAGATGAAAGAGGGTTGTATGTTACTGTATTACATTGGGAGGGGAATGGAGGCAGAAAACAATCCCAAGAGAGGGCAAAGAGGGCCAGGGTGTGTGACACGCCAAACCACAGTGAGCACGGAGCACATGGGCCCGGCTGTTGGTCAGCTTCCCTTTTCCTTTGCTGTGGAATTCTACCCATACAAACTCAAGAGGTAATATGAATTTTACATTTTAAAATTACATTTCTTTATCTTTCTCTGTCTCTTGTAGTGCGTGCGTTTATCTTTCTTTGTCTCTTGTAGTGTGTGTTTGTGTGTGTGTGTGTGTGTGTGTGTGTGTGTGTAGGTGTGTGTGTATGTATACTTGGTACTTGTGCTGATAGAGGATGACTTTGGTGTCAGGGACAGTGTCCATCTCATTTGTGACAGGGTTTTTTTGTCTTGTAGCTCACCAATTAAGCTAGGCTGGCTGGCCAGGAGGCACATGGCCCGCCCTTTTCCTTCTTCCTTCCTTCCTTCCTTCCTTTCTTCCTTCCTTCCTTCCTTCCTTCCTTCTTCCTTCTTCCTTCCTTCCTTCCTTCCTTCCTTCCTTCCTCCCTTCCTCCCTTCCTCCCTCCCTCCCTCCCTCCTTCTCTCCCTCCCTCCCTCCCTCTTCCCTCCCTCCCTCCATCTATTGGTCCTCTTCATTTTTCTTTTGGCCTCTAAAGCTTGACATGAGAGTGATTAAACCTAAGAACTTCTTTCAGGTACTTTGATAGCTGTTGGAGTGCATAGGATAGCAATATGAGGCCCCACCCAGATGGCTTCTAGAGAGGGACAGAGAAGACATTTAGCCATCGTTTGATTTTTAGGTTAAAACAGCAGTCTGTCCCTTTTGTCCATGGGCAGACATTGGAGAATTGGTTTGAGCCACAGTCTGAAGTCTTATATCTAGGCAGCATCTTTATTAAGAAGAAAATCATTAGAAAGATACAGTGTTGTCTAGGGAATGAGATCCCTTAAGTTGTGAACGAAACATAGCGATGATCTCTGGCTGTGTTTTCTTGATGGGTATGTAAGATCATGTAGTTGGCCAGAATTAATAGTTTTCCTGTTTTATTGTCAAAGCCAGTTGAAGGTCTGTTTCTCAGAAGTCACTTGGGCTGGGGGTAGACCTCTGGCTCCTCTGGCCTTCCATCTGTGTAAGCAGAAGTCAGAGGCCTTGCTTGACTGTGGCTTCACTTGGAAGCACTGAAGTGGTTTTTCCTCTGTGTTGACCCTCCTCTTTGTATACTAGACACTGGTTAGAGTCCACTGGAGTCTCCATGGCCTCCCTGACCCAGAGACCAGATGATGTCCCACTGGATGTTTCAAGAGACGTCCCAGTTTCCTGGGGCCTTTTTTACTTCAGAGAGTGTCTTAGTCAATGTTCTATGACTGAAGAGACACCATGACTAGGGCAATGCTTATAAAAGAAAGCATTTAATTGGGGCTTGTTTACAAGTTCAGAGATTTAGTCCATTATCCTCATGGTGGGGAGCATGATGGTACACAAGTAGACATGGTACTTGAAAAGGAGCTGAGAGTTCTACATCTGGATCTAAAGGTAGCAGGAAGAGAGAGAGAGAGAGAGAGAGAGAGAGAGAGAGAACGACCCTGGGCCTGGCTTGAGCCCTTGAAACCTCAAAGCCCACCCCCAGTGACACACTTCCTCCAACAAGGCCATACCTACTCCAACAAGGGCACATCTCCTAATACTTCTCAAGTAGTGCCACTCCCTGATGACCAAGCATTCAAATATATGAGCCTATGGGGACCATTCCCATTCAAATCACCACAGAGGACAAGGGGCAAAAGATGGTCTCTTTTGATCGCTCTTGACGATATTAGTGTAGACCTCCAAATATGGTTCTGAGACACTTAGAGGGCCACTTTTGGCAGCCTGTTTGGATACTGTGTAGCATTTAGACAAAACTTGGCAAAACCAAACACTTTTAAGTAATATTTGATTAGATGTACATTTTTGTTTCTTGAGCCAGTCCTTGTAACTGTTACCAAAAGCAGATCAATAACTCCGGTGATTTAAGTAGAAATGTGATTGAACTTTGACCTTAGAAGTTTTAGGAACTTAGACCTTTATAACCTGTACAGCCTTTCTAGCTTTCTTTGCCATTTTGGAAGCATCCAACCATCTTAACCCTCGTATACAAATCCTTATTTATTAAAAATACTTTTGTTTTCATTTTTTAAACATATTCTTTTACTTCCTATCTTTTCTTCTTAAAATATGAGTCATTGTAACATTAACAAATAAATTTGCCATCTGTTGTGAGAATTTTCTCCATGGGAGATAAGCATGTTTACCCATCCTCATAAGGTTCCAAAGACAAACCAAAGGTCATTTTGCCACGCCACATCCTGAGGAACCGTGGAGTTGGGGCTTTGAGGGCATGGACGAGGCTTCACTCACAGCAGTGTGACCCCAAAGCGGTCACACTAGAAAGTCTTCCCAGCATGGACGGTGAATTTCCCATGGCCACAAAAGTGGAGCTCCAGCTTCTTGTTCTTTCATATATTTAGGCTATTTCACATTCTTTACAGTATTTGACTTTTCTTTTCCCAGTAGTCTCGGCTTTCCCTGTTTCTAATTCATCTTTTAAAATATTGTAATTCAATATTGTTGTTGGTTTCTTTTTAAAAATACATTTCCTGAAATTCCATATCAGTATTTTATTCTTCCTCCATTTCTAGAAGATGTAACAAATGCATTGGAATTATAGACAAATACAGTCTTCCAGACTTGTGTGGCAAAATCATCGGGCCAGCTGCATGGCTCAGTGGGTAAAGGTGCTTGCTGCCATAGACTGACAACCCGAGATCAATACCCAAGACCCACTTGGTGGAAGGAGAGAACTGACTCCTGCAAGTTGTCCTCTGACTACTAAACATGACATGTCCATGTAATGCACACTTAATTAATTAATTAATATAATTAGAATTTTAAGTAGTATAATAGGATTTAATGAAAGAGTGCATTCCTAAACCTCACTAAATCCCAATTTTCTTCAAAGCAGCATCAATACTACCTGCTCTGCCTACCTCGCATGGCTATTCTGGAAGCTCAAATGAAATTAAAATATATGAAACGACTTTGGAAACACAGTTGTATACAAATACAAAGATAAAAGTCATTTTCATTTGTAGCTCTTTTGAGAAATGTCTCTAAATGCACACCCGGTAGGGAACATAAGTTACACCAAGCAAATAAGAGCTGGCTGTCACGCTTTGCTTCTCAGACGTGCAGACCGATGGTCAGAAGGGACTGTGTAGTGAAGCTCCCTGTGTCCAGTTTGGAGCAACTGAAGAAGGAAGGCCTTTTCATTGCTAGGTGACGGGTTTGCAAAGTTATGTCCACGTCTGACAGCTGGCCTGAGATAAGCAGCCCCATTGGCTCACGGTGCCTGAGATAAGTAGCCCCATTGGCTCATTGTCTTACTATCAGAGTTCTGCTCGCGTAATTTGGAATGCTTGTGCGCCAGAGGATGGTGGTCCCTCCCCAGCCTCACTATTAAGTTGTTTTCATTCATTACCCAGTAAGTTTAGAGCATCTCCCACTTGGGGGCATAGTAGGGACAGTTTGGTTAAGGGCTCTTCACCATGTTAAAAATGTTTTGTACAATTTCTCTGATAGATGTGGTCCCCAGCGAGGTGTTCCAGAGATTGCTCTCATACCTTAATGTTCACAGACTAAAAAGACCTGAGAGATCCTTATAGTTCATTTCCTTTGGTTTGCAGATGAGGACATTGAGGCACAGAGTGGTTGTAAGTTGCCCAAGGCCAAGTCACTTGTGACCCAGCTGGCTGCCTGCTGTAGGTGCTTCTTTCCAATCATTAAAACTGCAGTGGTTGAGGTCATAAACGTGAGGGGTATTAAACAGTATCACACAGCCTATAAAAGCCTTAGTGTAGCAAATGTGTATGCTAACTAGAGATGAACTTATCTTGATTTTGACAGAGAAAAATGCAAATCTTAGTTATGTTTAAAGGCACTTAAGAGTTTCCTGAGAAACTTCCGGCAGCATGTGCTCTCTCGTCCTCTTTCTCCTTTCCTGTATAGAAGGATGAGGGAGAAAGAAGTCATCAAGCCAGGCAGTGGTGGCATACGCCATTAATCCCAACACTCGGGAGGCAGAGGCAGGCGGATCTCTGTGAATTCGAGGCCAGAGTGAGTTCCAGGATAACCAGGGCTACATAGAGAAACCCTGTCTCAAAAAACAAAACAAAAACAAAAAAAAAAAGGCATCCATCTGGCCTGATCTGTATAACTATCTAAGGAATCGTGTGTCTAGTGGGGAAACGACCCAGTTCTCTGTCTGACTCGAGGGCTGTGGCATGGCACTGCTTCCAGGCCTGTGAATGTGGCAGAGGCTGAAGTAGAGCCTTGCCATATGCCAGTCAGACTGAAAGGTTGCCTGGCCTCCCTGCCTCCTGGAAGGACTTTGTATCTGAAGGGAAATTGCAGCCTTTTGTCCTGTGAAATTAATCACTGGAAACTTCAGGGTCACCCTTTGCTCTGTAAGGGTTGGGGCAGGGGTTAATGGAAAGGGCAGAACACTAATTGACTGTGATGAGAGATGCTGATAGACCAGGCCGTGAGAGGCTTTGAGGCATTTGTCCTGGCTTGGTTGTTAGACAGGGAAGCACTAGAAACAGTATGATACCAAGCAGCACTGTTTCCAGGAATTGCCAAAATGCCTAACAGAGAAGCAGCGTCTTCAAATGTGCAAACCTATGGATTAGCCATTTAAAGTTTCTCAGCCCCTTCAATAACAAAGGCACCCTCCCACCCAAACTTCACACCAGACAGCACTTCCCTCCAAAGACAGATGGTCAGCCCATTATTCCCTGGAGGCAGAAAGATTAAGCTCCCTGCCCGCGTTATACCTCACTGTTCTTTGAATCTCTGTCATGGCTGTGCTTAATCCGTCTTCATTCCAGACTGAAGCATTTGCTCTTGTTTCCTCAGTAGACCCAACCATCTTTCTTACCTGGATAGACCTCAGTTCTGAAGAACAGATACTGGTTCTCGTTTGGTGCTTTTTAAACGATAACATGCCGGGAATATAAAAATCAACACGGCGTCAGCTTTCCACATGCATACGACTGTTTGCTGTGCAAACACTCAGGAAAGGCTCGTTGAATTCTGACTTTTTCCTGTCATCCTTCTGTCTTTTGCAGATTGTGAGGAATCTTAAATCATTTTTTCCCTGGGGTGTCTTGTCTCAGGGTCAGTGCAAATAGACTAATATTTATGAAACTTACGGTGAACAGTGGTACTCATAGTAGATAGTCATACTTGTTGATAGTCATTTGGACTCAGAGGTGGTCGGGACTTCTTTCTTTTTAGAACACTAAACATTTAAATAAAGCAATGGAAGACAGATATGGTCATGTGCTCCTATGCACCAGCACTCAAGATGCTAAGCATGAGCTAAATAGTTTAAGGACAGCCTAGGCAACATAGCAGGCCTAGCTCCCTTTTAAATGCAGTGAAACCATAAAGGCCTGTAGTCTGCCTTCCACAGCCGTGAGTTCCACCGTTTGTAAAAACAGGATGGCTGTTTCTGGACTGAGCATGCATAGAGATCTCTGTCATTGATCTCCACACTGTGACCCACGACAATGATGTATATTGCGCTCACATTATATTAGGCATTATAAGCAGTCTAGAGAGTGTTTAAAGTACAGAGGATTGCCTACTTTCTAGGCCAGTATATCTTCATTTTGTGTTAGGAGCTTCTCAGGGAACCCTCAAACCAATCCCTCTAGATACTGAAAGACAACCATACTGCTCACGAGAATGCAGCTCTTGTCTTTCATGGCCAGGAAAGTTGGTTATCCACACTTACTCCTGCATCCTTTAGCTATCATCTGTTGAGTTCAGAGAGTGGCTTATAGAAGATGGGACTCTGAAGAAAGGGTGCTGTTAGGTTGTGGGAGGGATGAGAAGATCGTTTCTATGTGTGTCAGTGTGAGAAAAGACACTGGAAATGATAAAACTCAAGAGAGGAATGGTGCTCATACTAAAGTGAGTCCCTGTGTAGCTCTGCTGGCTTCGTCGCGGTTCTGCCTTCCTAACGCCCTTCTCTGCATTTCAGCGTGGCTCCTTCTTTGTTCTGTGTCAGTTGCCTTTCCTGATAGTGTTCCCTGCCTTCCGACTACCTCGGCTCTTCTGCACTGACCTGTAGCAGCTGGTCCTCTACCGTTGACTCTAGCCAGCCAGGGCACCGTCCGTTCTATACTCTAAATGGCTCCAGCCAGCCAGGGCACCGTCCGTTCTATACTCTAAATGGCTCCAGTCAGCCAGGGCACCGTCCGTTCTATACTCTAAATGACTCCAGCCAGCCAGGGCACCGTCCGTTCTATACTCTAAACATCTTAGATATTCTTTGCATCCTCTCTGAGCTCGCTTGGTTTCCACACTCTACCTCCCTCTTTACTACTCTTAAACGGAATCATCTCTCTGTCAGAAGGACAGACATCCTGTCACCCACCTTCCCCACCCTGCTGTTTCTCCCTCTCGCCACATGGCCTTGTGATTCTTTGTGTGTCTGTGTGTTCATACAGGCCTCTCTTGACTGATGCTCTTTCTTCCTTTGTTCATGTTGAGCAGCAAGCTTCCCTGTGTACTTCAGAAACCTACACCTGCCCTTTAGAGAGGGTCTCACACTACCCAGTCACTATTTATCTGTGTGTTCTCCTCTAGTCGATCCAGAGCAGGGATACACTGTTTTGTTCATACCAAGCCAACGCCATTGATGATTAACAAAGTATTTGTTAAATCGGTAAATGAGTAAGTAGAAATATGTTGTAAGTGACCTCTTTCCTCACTAAAAAGGGAATGTTTTGCCCTAGTCTTGTGACTTGGATGGCAAATCTGAGGGGTGTCTTTCTCAGAGGACAGCAGTTAGAACTAATGTGGAGACCTTGACTCTTTCAGAAGACAAGACAGGTCTAAGCTGTAAGTATTCAAAGAGCATGCCAAGATGACAAAAAACAAGCAAGAAGTGGCTGTCTAAGCACTCCTGATTGTATTCTTTTTCTTCCAAGAGGGAACTCAGGTCTCATTAAGACTGTTTTTCTCTCAACCTGTAATTTTCTGTTATCTTGATAAATTTAATTCTCAGAAGTTTTCTTTATTATCTCCTTATTTTCTTTTGTCTTTTTCCTTGCCCAATCCATCTTTAAAAGTGTCATATTTTGCGAAATTATCTGAGTCAGCTAAGCTCTTAGCTTGCAGGGAGAGACAGAAGGGTAATCAACCACTAGGGCAGCGCGTTCAGGGGCTGTGTGTGGTTACGTAAGTGTCCTCACGCAAAACGCTTAGCCTTCTTCTGAAGTTAACATCTCACTGCTACTTCTCATTCTACTGTAAATAATGTCGCCATTTTCTTGTCAAGAAATACTTGCAAGTTGACCAGAAGTGGGTGAAACATCCCTAAAATGGTTGTTTCTTCTCTTGAGTTTATTTGACTTGTGCTCTCTGGATCCTAACCCCTCCCCAGTTGTGCGTGAAACTTCTCTTTATAATTTAACAAATCTAGGACTTCGCATAGGAGGAGCGTATGTCCTGCTGTCGCTTTGGAGAGCCAGACAGAACTGTGTCTTGCTGCTGTAGCAGAGGCCCTTACTGGACTCAGAACTGCCCTCTGCTCGGTGCCTTCTATGGATGGCTGCCCTGATAGATGAAATCTCCTAGGGGAGCCTTATGGATCAGCCCTCTGTCCATTACCATGTAGCGAGATTGTAATTTATTGCCCCAGATGGTGACTCCCCACCTCTCACTCCCTACTTATTTCAGCAGAGATGGTAGCTATTAAATTGCCTCTATCTTTTAACAATAATCTGTGCTGTTTGCAAACAACGTTATACAAATGTTCCTATTTATCAAAATACTGTTTTAAATGAAGTTTCAACAGAATGTGAGGAAGATTATGCATTATAGAAATAAATAGGCTTTTAAGGGGGATTTTAACTTTGGAAATTAAATATTTAGGCACAAATTAGAATTTGTGCCTAAATATTTAATTGGAGAGGGGTGTCAGCTCAACTTGGGTAGGTGTTTTCAATGCTGAGGTCTTTGGGGCATGTTCTATCACTGATGAACTACAGGCTCAGCCTCTTGGCTAATCATTAAAGCTTATGGGCCTATCTCCTACATAAGAACTGAGGTTCTTGCCAGAGAGCATAACCTTTGTTTTTAGCTGCTCAGTGTTGTTGAGAGCTCACATAGGAAAAATAACAGTCGAGGGATTTTCTAATGGGCTGTGGCTCATGCCCTGTTGGAATAATCAGGCCTTCAAAGAGGTGCTGACTCAGAATCTCTTACTGTGTACTGCTTTTCTGGAACTTTGGAATGTCACCTGGTCAGGAGAGGTAACTGGGAAACATGCACTGTATTTGAGGGGTATCGTGTGGCTCTATTATCTTTCTTATTTGGGGTACATCTGTGTAAGGAGAGTCTCTTGGATGATTGGGATGTTTTATTGTGTCTTTACTCTTATCCATAGAAAGCTCTGGTCCAAATCTGTGAGCCATTTTTACACATTGCTAGCACACTATTTTTTAAATTTTTTCTACTTATTTTTACTTCATTTTTTTAAAATTATTTATATTTTTCTTAACTTCTTTTTACACCATGCATATTTTTGTTGGCAGTTTCAAATTATAGAATTTAGATTAAGTCTATATGTCTTCCCCTAATGTTTAATTTTTAATTTAAATATTTTTCAGAAGCCAAGCTTATTTTATTCTGTCTCATAATAAAATCATGGTATTATCGCCATTAAACATTAGTATTTAGTTGTAGATTTTGAACTCTGAAGATCATAAAGCTGTACAATGTGAAATGCAGACAGTATTTATTAGCCAGGATGTAGGGGCCAGATGATGTCTGGAAGTCTTACTGTGTAATTTAATCCTGGTGCTGTGTTTTTTGGCTTCATTGGCCTCTGAGTGTGCATATATAATTAAGTGCACATGTGTGAAAAGCCTGGGCCTGATAGGAAGGAGAGGGAAAGAGATCATTAGCAGAGATTAGATTTGTCTTTCCAGCTGGGCAGTGTGCCTCTGAATTCCAAGGGCTTTCCCCAGTGTGAATTATTAGGCTGACTCAGCTGCTGCTCAGCTCCCCTCTGACTGGAGTACATTTACTATGCTGTTAAGCTGTGCCCCAGGAGGCTGAGTATCCTGAGGTATCAGATATATCTTATGCATGCAAAGAGAACGCAGAACCTGTGGTCCAGAGCCTTCGCAGGTCAAAAATTGAATGGCAAAGTGGAAAGTTTGTGCTAACTTTACATACATACATGTGGCTTTGGGAATGGTTAGTAGACTGAAATAATTCCTGTCTCGCTAAAACAAATGGCAATTAATCAAAGGAGTTCAGTTCAAATCAGTTGAGACTATCTACCAATCTGCTACTGCTCTGAAATTCTAAAGACTAATGAATCAACTCCACTCTGAATCTAGTGTTGTGTCAATCTTCTTGATTGATGAGGTTCCTTGGCAGTGATGGTACATTGAGAGTTACGAAATTGTGAACCTTTTTAGTATAGCATGTTATATCATAACAGGACTGTAATCTTACCTATTAATTGGTTGAACAGAAATTACAGCTGCAGTAAGTGATCTGTTTTAGTATTCTCATTGACAATTAAGGCCACATGTATTATACTACTGTAATTTTAAAAGGCATGGTGAAGTGATGGTTATATTAATTGTGGTCATTTTTATAGTGTACATAAATAACAAAACACCACAATGTACACTTTTTGCTTGCCAGTTTATTTTATCAGAAGTATGACTTTTGCTGTAACCCAATGACACTGGAAAGCAAAGGGGGCATGGTGTCTTCCCCTGTTGCTTACCAAAAAAGACCAGCGTACTGGTAGATGCCAGTTTATCCACTGACAGTCAGGAGGATACATGCAGTGCACAGATAACGCAGACCCTGTAACTAAAGGATTAGTTTAAATCTCTTCCAAAGTCATACGCAGCTTTTTCTTAGTCTGTTAACAAGTGTCGATGTCACCGTATCTGAGCTTGGTGTCCTCCGTCCTTCCTCTCCTTCCCAAGTACTGATGAGTAGGACCACAGCGGGAAGAGCAAGGCAACCAGACAACTGCAGGGCCATCACTGCTCATTTCTCAGGACTGTAAAGGCCAACCACAGTGCCCGAGTGCTCTCTGCTGCCCTGCAGCAGCAGCAGCAGCAGCCGCCGCCGCCGCCGTAACCTCTGCCACACTTACACTAGGTAAATAGTAGACTAAATGATGCATCCATTTAAGACTGAGTACATAGATAAGTTGAGAATATAATATTTACCCTATTAGTGAAAACTTTTTATGCAGAGGTTAAGTATGAAGCATTAAATATTAAGAAGACACTGAGTCTCTCTGCCACTACAACTACTGCCAGCAGGACTGGGAAGTAAGTTCTCTATGAGGCAGGAGGACAGCACAAGAGTGGACATTCATGCAGGTCTTATACTTGAACCTGAGTTGCATTACACTGACAAGCTATAGAAATGGAATAAATTACCATTAAAGATTAGGACTGGCAACCAGACCAGCTTGACTATAGTGTAAACCCTCCTCCTCCTCCTCCTTTTTCTAATTAAAAAAAAATTTTTTAAGCCAGGCTTGGTGACACGTGCCTTTAATGCCAGCACTTGGGAGGCAGAAACAAGGAGAAGTCTGAGTTGGAGGCCAGCCTGAACTACAGAGGAAGTTCCAGGACAGCCAGGGCTACACAGAGAAACCCTGTCTCACACACAAAAAAAGAGATTGTAATATAGTTATATCACCCTTCCTTCCCTGTCCTCCCTCCAAACCCTCCCATGTACTTCCCTTGCTCTCTTTCAAATTTGTGGTCTCTTTCGAATTTAGTTGTTGTTGTTGTTGTTGTTGTTGTTGTTGTTGGTGGTGGTGGTGGTGGTGGTGGTGGTGGTGTGTGTGTGTGTGTGTGTATGCACACAAGTGCACATTCCTAAATACATAAATACAACCTACTCAGTGTATATAATGTTATTTGTAGGCATATGTTTCCAGGACTGACCATTTGGTATTGGATAACCAGTTGGTGTGCTCTTGCCTGGGGAAGACTTTTGCTCAGCCCTCGGCATCCCTTCCTTGCCTGTAGTTCTGTGTGTAGAGCTGAGGTGTCCTGAGCTTTCTTCCTTCCATGTTAGCATGGCTACTGTTGTTGTCCTTGCTCAAGTCATGCTTAAGGAGTTATGTTGGTGAGACTTCTTGGGGGTAGCTTCTGACATTCCTAGGAAACAACCTCACAGCAAATTCTCTGTTCCTCTGGCTCTTACGACTTTTGTACCACCACCCCCTTCTACAATGATTGGTGAGCCTGAGGTGCTAGAGTTGTGTTATAGGGGTATCATTTGGAACTGGGCTCCCCAACTCTGTATTTTGCATTTATCTTTTTTTTTTTAAAGATTTATTTATTTATTATGTATGCAGAAGAGTGCACCAGATCTCATTACAGATGGTTGTGAGCCACCATGTGGTTGCTGGGACTTGAACTCAGGATCTCTGGAAGAGCAGCAGTCAGTGCTCTTAACCTCTGAGCCATCTCTCCAGCCCAGAAGGAATTTTTTTTTTTTTTTTTGGTTTTTCGAGACAGGGTTTCTTTGTTTAGCTTTGTGCCTTTCCTGGGACTCACTTGGTAGCCCAGGCTGGCCTCGAACTCACAGAGATCCGCCCGGCTCTGCCTCCCGAGTGCTGGGATTAAAGGCGTGCGCCACCACTGCTCGGCTCCAACTCTGTGTTTTGATCTGTTGTGATTTTCTGTTGCAAAGAGAAGTTTCCTTGGTGAGGGATGTGAACTACACTATCTGTGGGTTTGAGGACGAATATTTAGGATGAAGTTAGGGATTCCGCTGGTTTGGTAAAGTAGGTTCTGCTCCAAGATCCATAACTACGCCAGCTCTGGGTAGGTGGCTGGGCTCCAGTACCAGGCTTGATTTTCTTCCCATTGTGCAGGTCTGAAGTGCCATTAGAGAGCGGTTGGTTACCACCAAAGTGTGTGTGCCACTACTGCACCCTTTGGGTTGCTGTGCCGTGCTGGTGCTTGTGGTTCATAGGCATCATTCTAAGGAAGACTGTTAGTTATTTCCCGTCAGTGGGAGTCTGCATGGCACTTCTGGTACCGTGAGAGTGAATCCTCAGGGAAGAGACTTCCAGGTCAGATCCAGCTTGGGTCCTCTGGGTCCCATGTCCAAAGTGCATGGTCTCTTCAGCAATAGAGATTTACTTTCCCCTCTGGGGCTCTACCAAGGGCAATAGCAATGGCCTATAATGTTTGAGGAGTCTCTTGGACAGTTGTCTCTGACCAACAACTCAAAAGAGGACTTCTCATGTTTGGTATTAGTATTTTTGTTAGATGGTCTTTGACTCTCGGAGGGAGCGTTATCAGTCTAGATGAGAAAATTTCATTTAAACTATATGTGTATATTTATATGCCAACCTATGTGTGTTATAGGTGTTTTAGGCAGGTAGTCAGTACTGGTATTCCTTTTGCTTCTTTCAGACATCCTTAGGTTATTTTCCCCTCTTCCCTCCCTCTTCTGTACTTCCTCCCCTCTTCCTCCCCGTTTAGAACCCCAACATCTTCTGTCCTTCCCTCTTCCTCCCTGTTTAGAACCCGACATCTTCTGTCCTTCCCTCTTCCTCCCTGTTTAGAACCCGACATCTTCTGTCCTTCCCTCTTCCTCCCCATTTAGAACCCGACATTTCCCCCATTTCCTCCATCAGATTGCTTGTCCTGTGCTATTCCTCTCTCTATTGCTCCCCCACCTCCTCCCAAAAGTGTCCCTTTTCACTTTCCTAGTTTCTTCATTTACCCCAGGTTATAAACTCACATCTGAGGATTTGGAGCTGTATATTATTACATTAACTGACTTGAGTTTGTTGAACCATCCCTATGTCTCATAGATGAAGCCAACTTTATCATGGTGGATAATCTTTTTGATGTATGTCTATTCTGTTTGCAAGTATTTTATTAATCTATGTGCATCAGTGATAGTGGCCTGTAATTTTCTTTTTCTGTCATGTCTCTACCTGGTTTTGATATTAGAGTGATACTGGCTTCATAGGAGTTTGAGAGTTCTCACTGTTTCTGGGTTTTTTGTTTGTTTGTTTGTTTTGTAATAGTTTAAGGATTGGCTGCTGATCTTCTTTGAAAGCCTGGTAGAATTCTGCTGTGAATCCATTTGCCCTAGAGGTTTGTTTGTTTGTTTGGATGGAAGCCCCCCACCCCCACCCCCAGACAAGAGTTTCTTTATGTAGTCTTGGCTGTCCAGGAAGTAGCTCTGTAGACTAGGCTGGTGCTGAACTAACAGTTATTCGCCCGCCTCTGCCTCCCGAGTGCTGGGATTAAAGGCGTGCACCACCATCACCAGCTAGATGGAAGGCTTCTTACTACTTTTTCAATTTCCTCATTTGTTACAGCTCTGTTTTAGGTTGTTGACTTCTTGGTTTAATTTTGGTGGTTTGGCTGAATCTAGAAATTCTTTCATTTCTTTTAGGTTTTCCACCTTAATGGAGTATGGATTTTTTTTTTTTTTTTTTGGTTTTTCGAGACAGGGTTTCTCTGTGTAGCTTTGCGCCTTTCCTGGAACTCACTTGGTAGCCCAGGCTGGCCTCGAACTCACAGAGATCCGCCTGGCTCTGCCTCCCGAGTGCTGGGATTAAAGGCGTGCGCCACCACCGCCCGGCGAGTATGGATTTTTAATGTATTCCCTTATACTGTTCCAGGTTTCTTTGGTGTCTGTTGTAATTTCTAATTCTGTTCATTTGGGTCCTCTCTTTCTTTTGGTTAGTTACGCTAAGGGCCTATCAATGCAGTTTATCTTCTTAAATAACCAGCTCTTAGATTTTCTGATTCATTGTATTATTCTGTTTCTATTTCATTAGTTTCTGCTCTTACTTTTATTATTTCTTGCTATCAACTGGGTTTGGATTTGGTTTGTTCTTGTTTTTCCAAATGTTTGAGTTGTATCATTCAGTCATGTATTTGAGCTTGCTCTCTCTTTCTCCCTCCCTTCCTCCCTTTCTTCCTTCCTTTCAGTTTCCTTTGTAGTATGGCTTTCAGTGTGTCCCCGAGGTCTTGTTCTATTGTGTTATGTTTTACTTTTCATATTTTATTTCTTTCTTGATTTCTTCTTTGACCCATTCATCATCTAGTAATGAGTTGTTTAATCTCTACGAGGTTGTGCATATTTTGTCCCGTTGACCTGTCTATTGTGGAAAGTGGAGTGTTGAAGTCATTTACTTTGAATGAGTTGATGTTAATCTGTGTCTTTAAACTTAGTAGTGCATTTTTTATGAAATGAAGTGACTAGAGTTTGGTGTGTATATGTTTAGGATAGTAATGTCTTGTTGGTTAACTGTTCCTTGGGTTAGAGTGTAGTGTCCCTCACTCTGAAGATCATATTCTCTTGGTATTTTTGTTGTTGGAAGTGTTTTGTTTGTTATGGCAGGCCCTGTCTCACAGTGCCTGGAACTGACTTTGTAGCCTAGGCTGGCCTGGGACTTGTGGCAATCCTCCTGCCCTAGCTTCTGGAATGTTGGGATTATAGGACTATCTGGCTTTCAGATTCTTAAAATATATAACCTTGACTGTGCTAAACTCTCACCAATTTTATCCTTTAAATGTATGGTTACTAATTTTCATTTAGAAATAGCCAGAGGCCATTCTGTCTCAAGGGTTATTAAATGATACCACATACAAAATTAATTATAATGTACTCATAATGAACAGCTTACAAGCATAAGACATGATTGCATTTTAGCAAAGCCTGCCAGGTCCACTGAAATGGACTTGGACCTGTGAAAGGCATCTTGGGAAAGTTTATGAAGAACATCCTGTCCTTGTGAACCAAACCTGCTGCCACACCCCAACAGTCTGAGGCCAGGGTGGGTGGATGAGGTTGCCCTTGCGTTGGAGTATGCAGACCTTTTCATTTTAACTTTTTAAAGAGTTTGTAATATTGTATGAGTTTTGCACTTTTTCCTGTTTTCTCTTAAAATCATTTGGGATTCCCCCATGCTGTTCTATGTTGTACCTTCTTAAGTTCATAATTTAGGTGTAATAGCAGAGATTCTTTGTTTTTGTTTTTGTTTTGTTTTTAGACAGGGTTTCTCTGTGTAGCTCTGGCTGTCCTAGAACTTGTTCTGTAGACCAGGCTGGCCTTGAACCCACAGAGATCCACCTAGCTCTGCCTCCCGAACGCTGGGATTAAAGGTGTGTGCCACAGCTGCCTGGCCGGCTCAGGATTTTCTTAATAGAATGTCTTCAGTAAAACTCCTATCAGTTCGGCTTTTGTCTTCACCCCCAGGGTTTTCCATCTCCAGCGCCCAGTGAGGTCACATGTGTGCGCAGTGTGTTTGTAACTGGTAAGTGGCAGAGCCAGGCATCAGATGTAGCCTTTCTGACTGGAAACAGCCTGCTTTCCAATCATAGTATAGGACATGGAGGATTCTCGTCACAAGTGTAGACTGATTAGTGACAGTCCTGGAAGTAATGTTAGATTACCTACTTATGAAAGTCACTCATGGGCCACCAAGATGATTCAGAAGGTAAAAATGCTTACCTGAGTTCCATCCACGGAATCCATACAGAAGAAGGCGAGAACTAACCTCTGAAAAAGGGTCCTCCAACTCCACACATGCGCTGTTCAGATTCACCCACACATATACTTAGATGCACAGAAACAAACAAAGAAACAAACAAATAAATATGTTTTGAGGAAGGAAGTCACTCAGAATGTTCTTCTTGGACAGTTGACTAACATGTCGTAAATCACCAGAACTCTAGCAATGAAACAGAAAGCAACATTCTCTCGTTAATCTGTGACAAATGAGCAGTGCCATGTGAAGCATAGTGCTATGCCCACTTTAGGATTATAGCATGGGATGTTGAAGACCTGCCAGTGAAGGAAAGAAGCTGGCATTCATAAAACCATTGAACACAAGTTTTTGAATTCTAGATTTCAAGAATGTCTACTGAAATATGAAAATATAAGGGCGGTTTCTAAGTATTACTTTTAAATTTTAAACATGAATTTATTATTCATAGGAGTGTGTATGTGTGTCCACGTGTGTGCACGTGTATGTGTAAGAGTGTGTGTGTGTGTTCATGGGGGTGCACATGTGTTGTATGTGTGTCCGTGTGTGTGTAAGAGTGTGTATGTGTGTATGTGTGTGTGTTCATGTGGGTGCACATGTGTTGTGTGTGTATGTGTGTCCACGTGTGTGCATGTGTGTGTGTAAGTGTGTATGTGTGTGTGTTCATGTGGGTGCACATGTGTTGTGTGTGTATGTGTAGGCTAGAATTTAGTGTCATTCCTCAGGCACTGTCTACCACTTTTTAAATCGAATTATAGTTATGTCATTTTTCCCCTTTCCCTTGTCTCTCTCTAAACCCCTCATGTGCCACCCTGAGCCTCTCTCTCAAGTTCGTGTCCTCTTTTTCTTTGCATACATATACACGTACACTGACGGGATAAGAAAGGAAGATGAAGTGGGTACCTTTCGGCGGGCCCTTCCGAGTGTGCCACTGAGCAAACACGCCATGCACAACAGAGTCCGTGCAAGAGGTTTATCGGGGGAGGGGGAGAATGAAAGAGTGAAAGGCCCTGTTGGAGTGGGGATATGAGAGATACAGGCAGACAAACAGACAGAAAGACAGGGAAGAAATGAGGAAGAAGAGAGGCAAGAGAGGAGCAAGAGGCAAGAGAGACAAGAGAAACAGAGAAAAGAAGAGGCAAGAGAGCGAGCTCTGCCTGGCGGACACTTTCAAGGAGTGCACATGTCATCTCACAGCGGACAGTGGAAAGGCACCTGGACACAGATGATGATGTAACTGCTTTGGCAGCAGAGACAGGCTGCTGCTGCAGTGGAAACTAACATGTATATATGTAACATACGCATATATAATAACACATAATATATGCATATATATGTCCTAAATATATAGATGTAACCTGCTTAGTCCATATGATGTTCCTTGTATGTAGTATGCATATGATTTCAGGACTGACCACTTGGTATGGATAATCAACTGGGGGGACTCTTCCCTAGGGAGGCCTAGTTCTCCTTCTCTCGGCAGTTTTTGAGAAGGGTCTCTCACTGGTCAGGCTGGCCATGCAGGCCATGCACCACCGTGCCTGACCTGTTTACATGGCTTCTATGGTTGAACGTGGGCCTTCATGCTTGCACAGCTTCTGGGCGCTCTCTCTAGCTCTCAGAGGCATTTTTGTTAGTGTCTGACTCCAGACACTAGGTTGAAGAGATTGTTTGTAATTTTAAATGCTGGTAATAAAATAAAAACATTAAGGCATCAAATAGAATTAAGTTCAGTAGGTGACTAAAATCCCTCAGTGGGAAGCAGAGATACTTAGGCTACATCCATTCCTTTGGAAGTAGATGTTCCCCCAAATATTTATATTCCTTCAAAGCTTTGTCAGAAGCTAACATTAGGCTAGAAAGGTCACAACTGTTTCCTAGCTTCTTGGAGTAGAATTGTCATTTCTTGTCTTTTACAAAATATTCCACTTGGCTGGGCGTGGTGGTTCATGCCTTTAATCCCAGCACCCAGGAGGCAGAGCAGGCGGATTTTTGTGAGTTCGAGGTCAGCCTGGTCAACAGAGTGAGTTACCGGATAGCCAAGGCTATATAGAGAAACCCTGTCTCAAAAAGTATAAATAAATAAATAAATAAATAAATAAATAAATAAATAAAATATTCCACTTGAAGAGCATGCTATGTATTTTTTAATTAATTAATTTTTTATTTAAAATATTTCATACAATATATTTTGATCATTATCTTTCCCCATATTTTAAGGATGACTAGACACAGGCTAGGAAAGTATGGATAAAGCACTTGCTGTACGAAACTGAAGACCTGAGTTCAATCCCTGGGACCTATGTAAAGGTGACCTCTGACCCAGTTGTCCTCTGATCTCCAGATGTACACACGTGCAAGTACACACACACACACACACATGCACACACACAATAATAATAATTTTAATGGTTAGTCCCATATATATGAACTTGTAATCTGTTATTTAGAATACAACTTTTAAAATGAAGGGAAAAAAATTATTAAAGCCAGGATAAATGTCACAAAGTTTATGTACAAAAAAAAGAACAACAACTCTGCATTTGTTCACCTGGCCACAGTGGCATGCTCCTGTAATCCCAGCTGCTCCGAAGGCTGAGGCAGAAGGACTCCTGGAGTCCAGGAGTTCAAGAACAACCTAAGCAACATAGTGAAAAATGATCTCAAAACACAAAGCTCATGATTCACTTTTTTAATTTTAATGACATTTTTATTAATTCCTTGAGAATCTCATGTGATGTATTTTAATCATGTTCACCCCTACATTCATGTGATGTATTTTAATCATGTTCACCCCACTCCTCCCTTACCTCCTTCCCAAGCCCACCTCTACCTCCTTGTTCCCCATCTTATTGTCCTCTTTTTTTTTTTTTTTCCTTTTTAATAACCAGCAAAGGGTCTGGAGAGATGCTCAGCAGTGAAGAGCACTGGCTGCTCTTGCAGAGGTCCCCAGCACCCACATGGGGACTCAGAACCATCGGGTAATTCCAGTTCCAGAGAATCCAAGCCCTCCTCAAGCCACACCAGGTACCAGGCACACACATGGTACACATACATTTCATGCAGGCAAAACACTCATACAAAGTAAGAATAAACAAATCTAAAAAAGAAAAATAACTGAGTCCAATTTGTGCTGTCCAGAAAAGGGAGTCTCCCTGTCCCGGAAGCCATCAGCTGTCAGCAGCCCCTTGGTGTGTGTGGGGGCGTGAACCCCTCCACTCCATGCTGGGATGCTGACCGGCTTGATCTCGCCCCATCTTATGCAGGCAGCTTGGCTGCTGGGGCTCAAGAGTGCAACAGTCCTGTCATGTCCAGAAGACGTGCTCCGGTTCTTCCTGACCTCTAGCACTGACAGCCTTTGTACCTCCACCACGGTCCCTGAGCCGTGTGTGTGTGTGTGTGCGCGCGTGTGTGTCCGTGTGTCCGTGTGTCCATGTGTGTGTGGAGGGGAGGGGGTAATAGATGTCCCATTCATGGCTGAGCACTCCACCACCACTTATTTGCTACATCCTGACGAATGTGTGAACCATCTACTGCATAAAAAGCTTCTCTGATGGGGCCTGAGAGCTGCACTGATCTATGGGTGTAGAGACACTAATTTAGAAGGCAGTTTGATACTATGTCTGTTTGGCACAATAATAGCAGTAGGTTCATCTCTGGGGCCTGTTAGGTCCCCAGCCATGCCAGATTTACAGTTCCCAGCATGGAGCAGGCCTTAAATCCATCCAGAAGCAGTTAGCTACCTCCATAGCACCTTTAACTCTTAAAAAAAACTCGTTTCTTTGTGCAAACCTAATTACTCTTATTTTATACAGTTCTGGCAGATTTAGTTATCTGATTTCTGAGTTCATGGCATCAAAAAAACAAAACAAACAAACAAAAAACCAGGCAGGTTTGCTGGACATACTAACTGGCCAAGCACCGTGAGATTGATGGCTACTGATCAGCAATACCAGACACTGAGACAGAAGAAAGCCAAGTTGACCAAACAAATACAACAACAAAGCAAGTGTTAAGATTGTGAAATGATTCTCTACTTTGCAAATATGGTTGCTGTGGGTGAAGGATTGCTGAATTATGTCTTTTGAAAAATATCCCACGGGGGCTGTAGGGCTGTACAGTGGTTAGGAGTGTTGGCTGATCTTCCAGAGGACCCCAGTTCAGCTTCCAGCACCCATGCCAGGCAGCTCACAACCAAACTGTAACTCCAGCTGGCCTCTGAGGGCACCTGTACACACATGGGGTATGCTTACACATCCATACACATCAATACAAATAAAATAAATCTTTTTTAATGTTCATATGGGTGCTGGAGAGATGACTCAGTTGCCAAAGTTCTTGCCACTAAGTGAATGGACCTGATTTTGGACCCCTGGCACACCCACATAAAAGGCTGTGCTTTGCAGCACACACCTGTAATCCCAGTGACAGGTAAGGGGAGGGTGACTGGGGATTACGTCAGACATTGACCTCTGGCCTCTACTTGCCTGTAAACACATGTACACAAAAGTGTATGCACAGGAATGCGTACGTAAAATGTTTGTATGCGTACACTTACTAAACACGCTGTTGCCATGAGTTCAAGTTATAATTCCAGAGGAGTTGCTGACTATGCCTCTAAATTCTGCCTTCTGCAGAACTAACCTTTATTGAAAGGCTACATCGTATTTCCATCCGCAAGTAGTCTGTTGGTCTACATCTGTTCTTTCCACCAGAACTGCCATGTGTACTTATTTTCTGTACCCAAGAGCAAATAATACTTCCTGATGCCCTTCCTTGTTGTCATTATTTTGGGTGGATGGAAATTATCAAGGACTCTTTAATAATGTACAGTCTCAGCTGTGTTGGGGATGGAAATGGAAACTCCCCCAATGAATAAAGCATAGGCTGGATTAAATAATTAAATAATAGGTATGGATGACTCACTAGCACCAAGTCTAATTCATATCCTAAAATAAAAAATTATTGATCATTGGCAGTTTCAAATTTCTCTTCTTAGCAAAGCTCAGAATGTCCTAGTGTATTTTCTAAAGCATCGTCTGTACTGAATTGGTACTTAAAAGACTGAAACACGGAACTGCTTTTGTGAGCAAAAGCGTGTTGTGAAAGGAGAACACTAAGTCTAAAAACAATAGTCTTACTCGCTGATGTGGCCTTACTAACACTCTATTAAACGTTGATGATGAGCTGCATCTAGACTTGCCCGATCTGTCATCTGCAGTAAGGTTTCCTCTGAGAAGCTATTGTTAATTTGGTGAAAACTTCTCCATTGCATTTCCCTCGTCATCCTCCCCTAGTGTTACGCCTTTCAGCCACACCAGTCCTGTGATAAGGAACTTCAAGGAATGGTAATGGCAGTTTTACTTCCAGAATTCTCAAATAGAGTGGGGTGTGGTGGCACAGACCTTCAGTCTCGGCACTTGGGGACCTGAGGCAGGAGGATTGCATGTTTCGGTTCAGCCTGGGCTACATAACAAGATGACTGCATGTGTGTGGATAAAGGCATGTGTGTGGTCTTGGTTTCCGGCTGCAGAACTGGGATAGCCTGTGCTCAGCTCCTGTGTTTGACAGAGGGTCATTGAAACAGTGTACACTCCAGTTTTTCCATCAGGTATTGCTAGGAGGAACAAGAGTACTTGGCCCGAAGGGTCTATTGAGGATTGGAATAATCAGGAAAAATGTGTAGGGACATTACGAGCATGGACCTCAGTCAGTGTTAGCTTCTGTTATTATTTTTTTCTTTTTCTTTTTTTGTGGTGCTGGAGACTGAACCCAGAGCCTTGGACATGCTGGGCAAGCACTGCATCACTGAGCCACACTCCTAAACCAGTTACTATTAATATGTTATTAACATGTAATACATAGATAATAAGCTACTTATGTTCCTATGTGTGTGTAAAGTTTTCTCCATGAAGTGAAACATCCCATTATATCTGGGCCTGTATTTGGTGCTGAGCTAAATAGCCAGAAGAGGCAGGGGACACAAGGTACAGAGCTGTATAAGATTCGAATCTACTCTTTGTGAATTCATACATTTATGAGAATTAATGGTTTTTCTCCTGACAACTAGAAGGCATGTCAAGTCTGTCCACAGTCTGTAGTTCCAGCATTTCCATTTAACAAAAGCCAACAATCCAGCGAAGGTGGCGGAAGGAACTTTGGCCGCATCCTGCTGGCCAGTGTGTGTGGGATTGCCTGGTGACAGCGCAGACCGTCACTGGCTCCGTCACTGTGTGTTCCCATGAGGCCCTGAACATTCATGTGCACTCTGGCATTAGTGCCGCATGGCACGGTGCATGAGCAGCATGGCCTACATTCACCTTGCTCCTCCGTTAGGTTTCACTGTCCCACTGAGCACTGCCTGACCGTGGTTTGTGAGAGAAGTGTTGTAACGTCATTTCCCTCCTTCATCACTTGCTCAGTCATGCTGCTGTCTATAGCAGTGCCAGACAGGGCTTTCTGAAATACATTTTGAGATTATACTATAATTATACCACGTCCCCTTTCCCTTTCCTCCTTCTAAACCCTCCCGTGAGTCCTGCTCCCTTGCTCTCTTTCAAATGTATGGCCCCCTTTTTTCTTATTTGTTGTCACACACACACACACACACACACACACACACTCACGCACACACACTTGCTGTGTGATGGTCTGTATGTCAAGTGTGTTGCTGATTGGTCAATAAATTAATCACTGATTGGCCAGTGGCCAGGCAGGAAGTATAGGCGGGACAAGGAGGAGAATAAAGCTGGGAAGTGGAAGGCTGAGAGAGAGAGACACTGCCAGCTGCCATGATGACAAACAGCATGTAAAGATGTCGGTAAGCCACGAGCCACATGGCAAGGCATAGATTTATAGAAATGGATTAATTTAAGCTGTAAGAACAGTTAGCAAAAAGCCTGCCACGGCCATACAGTTTGTAACCAGTATAAGTCTCTGTGTTTACTTGGTCGGGTCTGAGCGGCTGTGGGACTGGCAGGTGAGAGAGATTTGTCCTGACTGTGGGCCAGGCAGGAAAACTCTAGCAACACACACTCACACACACAAACACACACTCCTAAATACTTAAACACAACGTGCTCGGTCTGTATAATGGTACTTGTGTGAATGTTTTCAGAGATGAGCATTTGGTGTTGGATAACCAATTGATGACTCTTCCGTAAGGAAAACTGTTTCTCCTCATCTCAGAATTGCTTAGTTATCTGTAGTTCTTTGTGTAAGGTTGAGGCTTTCTGGGCTTTCCCTCTTCCATGTAGCTTGTCTAATGGTGTCATCCTTGTTCAGGTCATATTTAGGCAGTGTCTTAGTTTGGGTTTCTATTTCTGTGGAGAGACACCATGACCATGGCAACTCTTATACATTTAATTGGAGCTGGCTTACAGCTCAGAGGTTTAGTCCATTATCATCATGGTGGGACCTGACAGCGTGCAGACAGACATGGTGCTGGAGAAGGAGCTACATTTGATCTTGCAGGCAACAGGAAGTGATCTGAGTATCACACTGAGTAAAGCTTGAGCGAAGGAGACCTCAAAGCCCACCCCCACAGTGACACACTTCCTATGAGTGCAAATCCCTATGAGCTTATGGGGGCCAGTTGCACTCAAACTACCACAGACGGTAATGTTGAAACTTTGTGGGTGTAGCTTCTGACATTCCTAGGAGACACAATCTCATGGCAAATTCCTGTTCCACAATGATGCCTGAGCCTTAGAGCAGGAGTTGTGTTGTAGGAGTATCAGTTGGAACAGGCCTCTACAATTCTGCATTTTGATTGGTTGTGGTTTTTTGAAATGGTCTCCATCTGTTGGGAAGAGAACTTTCCTTGATGAGAGACAATGACCACACTTACCCGGTTAGACCCTGGGAAAGGATGTCCAGACGGTTTTTGCTAAGCAGCACATTATCTATCACCTCCCTACAGCCAGCACCCGACCTCATAGCCATGGCCAGCATCGGGATCAATGGTATTCCCCACACATCTGCTCAGGCAGAAAAGGACATTTTCTAATGGATACTGACATCTGTAGAGTCAATGACTGCCACCAGTTTCCGTTTTCTCAGCAAACCAAAAGATCCAGAAATGCCTTGGCAGCATGGACTCAGCGCTGCAGCTTGCATTTCCAGCTCTGGCCAGTATGTCTCTGCCTTTGGAAGTGGATCACCACTGCTACGTTACTTAGGCAGAATTGTACTTTTGGACCTCCACACAACACCCTGTTCTGTGCCTACAGAGGTTGACATGGAAAAGTAGCTTGCTTCTGATGTGCTATTGGGCTCAGTCAATGAGAAGCACCCATGGGATCTCAGAGAGCAGGGGTATGTGGTTGTGATTAATATTAATCCCTCTGGCACTCTCTGGTCACCACAGTTTGATCCATCACTCCATCAAAAGCCAAAATTCTTACTGGGTGACCAATAGCAATGATCTCCAAGTCGAGCAACCATTATTTCTCTTGTCCAGGAAACAGTCCATTGGCTCAGTTAACTGTGGGGCACAGAGCATCCCTGTTGCCTTTCCTGCCCACTCCTTTTTAAGCGATCTCTTATTTTATTAAACTTTCCTTCGCCCCATTGACAGTGCTATCTGTTTCCTAAGAGGGCCTAGACTAACGGAGGGCCTCCAGGAATTTAAATGACAGGGCTTGCTACGGCTGCTCATTCATCATATAGACAATGGCCACCCAGACATTGGCAATTTGAATTCAGAAAAGTGATTATATACAGCCCCAAAAGTTACTTCCCTAGTACACTTGGAGTCTAGATCAGTCCAATTAGACTGGGGTTCCTTCTTTAGTAACATACTAAGTCTGCAAAGAAGAAATATGTGACATAAGTCTATATTGACAACATGGCATTTATTAGAAGTAACTGTTAAGTGTTTTTATTCTCATCATCAGATTACATATCTGTGCTAATCCTACTCTATACCACTGAGGGAGTTATTAATCTTTCAACATTTATAATTCTTCAAATTATAGCCTTTTTTAAACTAAATAAGGCATAGAGACTTTAGGAATGGTCAGCATGGTCCCAGGTGCAGGGTCCATGGTAATGATAATGGTGCTGAACCCTACAGCAGGTCACCACTTATTTCTGGGCAGTCTCATCTCCTGAACTGCTTGGAAATAAATGGTCTTTTCACCTTAAAACATCCATTCTCTGTGACCACTTTAAGGTTCTTTTCTCCAATGACTTAAAGATAGATTTGTTTTCAAATTCATAGTCTTGGGCTGGCAAGATGGCTCAGCGTGTAAAGCCGCCTGTCCCCAAGCCTACAACCTGAATGCAATTCCCAGGACTCACATGATGGAAGAAAAGATTTAGCTCCAGCAAGCTGTCCTCTGACCTCCACATAGTCCCTGTGGCCTATAGGTGTGGTAGTGGGCACACACAATGAATGAAATGTGATTTTAAGAAATCCATAGTCTCATTTGAGCTCATTCTTAGTTATATAGATAATGGTAAATATAAGTCTCACTGGGCATGGTGGTTGCAGTCCCAGCATGCAGTAGGCAGAGACAGAACATTCTAAGTTTGGGGCTGTTCTTACACACACACACACACACACACACACACACACACACACACACGCACGCACGCACGCACACACGCTTCCTTATTTTAGAATCCAGTGTTTATGAATTAAAGTATAAATAAAAAACCTTCCTTGGTGCCTGCTTCGGAACCAAGCCTCAGGCCAGGCATGCTGTGTCGCCTTATCCAACCCTCATTAGGCCTTGCACAGAAGCCTAGGAACTAAGGTAAGTGAGTGGTTCAGACAGCTTGAGCCCAGAGCTCACATGTTCTATAATGATGCTAAATTTATCTAATTGTCCTTTCCCGTCAGCAGCATTTTCCTAGGGATAGTTTCCTAAATTAATAAAATAATCTTCTAATTTAAACCATATCAAAGCTAAATGTATGGGAATTATTTTTTCTCCTGTCAAATATCAAAATGACTTCGTATTAATATTCTCTCAAATATCATAGCTGCTTTGAACTTGCTTGCTTTTTGTGATTTATTAAAACCTAGAGTATAAAAATAGCTGCTGTAGTTAAAGGCAAAGGAAATTAAATCTGAAGAGAAGTTGCAAGTGTCTGGGTTTTCTCTTTCCCTGTCTCTCCCCTGGCCTGTGAACTGCTAGGTCTCCGTCTCCCTTATCGGTTCAGATACATTTCATAAGCCTGCCCTGCTACACCTCTCTGGCAATGGACTGATCTTAGCTTTTCTTCTTCATTTTTTTCATTTTTAAAAGAAAATCCTTCTGGTGTTCCCCTGGTTCTTCCTTTATTCCCCTGGGTTTCATATGTATGTATCTTTTTATTTTGGATTTGGTTAGCCAGGCATGGGGGTATATTTCTGTAATTCCAGCATCCCAGAGACGGGGTCAAAGGACTGTAATTTCAAGGCCGGCCTGAGCTACATAATGAGACCTGTCCAAAGTGAACAAATGCAAAAACTCCAACCAACCAACTAACCAACCCATCAGACAAAAACTCCACCCAAAAAAGCTAATGGTATAATAGTGGATAAACTGGGATCCAGTCTGTATTCCTCCCAGGCCTTCTGTCTCACACCCTTATAATTTTGATATCAATATGAAATGCATGGAGGCTGGGTATGGTAGTTTATGCTTTCAGTCCTAAACTAGGGAGGTCATGGCAGGGGGATTGCTGTGAGTTAGAGGCCAGCCTGATCTATATCTAGGACAGCCAGAGCTACACAGTGAGACCCTGTCTAAGGAAGAAAGAAGGGAGGGGGGCAAATAAATAAATAAGACAGTGCCAGGAGATTGGTTGGAAAGAGCTCACCGCTGACCAATAACTCTCAGAAATAATGTTTAGTTTACATTTTTGTTCAATTTTGATCGCACTTTAATTTAAATTTATATCCAGTTTTGAAGACTCTGTGGAGCTAAATTTTCTAAAACTTGGATTTATTCCTATTCAGTATGTAAAAGTAAAATTCTGAGCTTAATAATTAATAACATTATCCTCTACTAGCAATATGGGGAAAAATTGTATGACCTAAGACATCCATTTGACCACCTTGCCTCTTCCTCTGTCTCTCTACCCTGCATCCTGGGATGTTGGCACAAAGCCAAGGTAATTCCAGAAATTGGCAGTTCCGTGCCAAGTGTGCAGCTGGGCCGTCCAACCCTCGCCTCCTCATTTTGAGTACCAGCCACTTCTCCCTTTTCTTCTGAGGCCAGAAATTTCCCGGGGAAGAAGTGTGTCCCAAGCAGGGAAGGCACACCATCACGTGCTCTGGAGACACACCTGAAGTCCGCAGCACTCACCGCCCTCCATGGTGTGTCCGGGTAGACCGCCCTTGACCTCTCTGACATCCGCGTCTTTTCCATTTGTCTGCTGGTGTTTTAAAAATCTTGCCTTATCCCCCTTCCTTTTAATAAATAATAGTGTTGATTTTTTTGTGTGTAAAAACAGCGAGGCAGTCAATTCCCAAGAAAGTGCCTGGACCAGGCTTGGGCAGGGAAAGGGACACCAGGTAAAGGAGCAAATGACAGCCAGAGAGGGGGGTGGGGTAGCGGCTTCCCATCGGCTCCTGCTTGCCAGCCCTTCCCTAGGCAGTGGCGGTGGGTGGGTGTGCACACAAACAGGTGAAATTTAGATATTTTTATCTTCCTACGCTCTTCTGAAATACAGCTCTGATCACATTCGAATATAGTCATGGTGATGGTTTTTCTTCTCCTTTGTTCATGCACTCTCCACTTCCCTGCCTTTGTGCCCTCGTGTTGGCACTGGTATTCTCTAGGAACACAAGGGATGCCCGTTAGATTGGTGCACACAGTGAGGCTGGCTTCTGGTTGCCCACAGCCGGAGAGCTGAGCCTCCCTAAGTGGCCTGGACCGCTGTTGAGAGCTGCAAGCTCCCCGGTGGGTGAATCTGCACCTCCCGGGCACACAGTCCAACTGGAGTAGCATTCTGAGCCACTGGTTTTTCTTTTGGCATCTGTTCTGGTGAGGTGGTGGCTATGCCAGGCTGATGGCAGGAGCCAGGAGGAAAAAGGAAGACTCATCCAGGCCTTGCCTCTGCAGAGCAGGCTAGCAGCCTCTCTGGGACTTGATGTGCATCGAGAGCAGTTAGGGTGAACTTCAATCCTTGAACGTCCGGCTAGATGCCTTCAAGTTTTCTGTGTCGGAGGAGTGTGAATTCAGGAGTAGGCTCTAACGTTCACATCTGGCAGTCAAGGGCAGTAACAATGGCCTGTGGTGTTTCTGTTTCGGAGTTTCTTGGACTCTGACCAACGGCCAGAGGGTTTTCATGGCTGACACTGGGCATTTTATTAGTCTATGGCTCTTAGGGGATCATTATCATCGCAGTGGCATAACTTCTTTTAAATTATTTTATATGTATACATTTACAATTATATCTAGTACACATTTTTGTTGGCTGGTTGGTTTCTTTTGTTTTAGCTTTGGGGGGGGGTTGTTTTTGTTTTGTTTTTTGCTTTTTCAAGACAAGGTTTCTCTGTGTAACAGCTCTCGCTGTCCTAGAACTGGCTTTGTAGACCAGGCTCGTCTCCAACTCACAGAGATCTGCCTGCCTCTGCCTCTCAAGTACTGGAATTAAAGGTGTGCGCCACCACTGACTGATGCAACATATACATGTATTTTTAAGTAAACATAAAGTAATGTTTTCCTATGGCTTTTACAGTTATCCTCAGTGTTCTTTACCCCACTCCCTCCCTCTCAGCATTGGACCCCATTTCTTCTTCCTATACAGTCCACACCCCTTCTTCTTCCTGTACAGTCAGCACCCTTCTTCCTGTACAGCCAGCACCACGCCCCCCCCACCCCCCCCACCCCCGCCCCCAATAGAACCTGTAGCTTACTCCTTCCCTCTCTAGAGATCCTCCCTGTCATGGTCTTTTTTTTTTTTTTTTTTTTTCTTCTTTCCTGGTAACTTCAAGTTATAAACTCGCCTCTAGGGATTCAGAGTGAGAACCCCTAAATAAGAGTCCACTTGCCCCGTTTGGCCTTGGGGTCTGGGTTCCTCATTCAGTATAATGTGCTCTAGTTTCATCCATTTACCAGCAAAGCTCATAACTCCATTTTTCTTTACAGTCAAACAGAATTACATTGTGTGTATGTACCACATTCTCATTATCCGTTTATCAGTTCAAGGGCATTTAGGTTGTGTCTGTTTCCTAGCTATGAGAACAGAGCAGCAATGACCATGGCCGAGCCAGGTCTGTGGAGTAGGATGTTGAGTCCTTTGGCACATGCCAAGGAGTGGCGTAGCTGGATTGTGTGGTAGGTCTGCTTCTAGCCCTTTGGGAATTTTCCACACTGACTTCCAGAGTGGCTGCACTAGTTTGCGATCCCAATGGTGGATGAGGGCTCCCTTTCCCCATGTTCTCACCACATTTTTGTCAGTTGTTTTCTTGGTCTTAGCCAGTCTGACTGGGGTGAGAGGAAATTTCAAAGTAGTTTTAATTTGCATTTCCCTAATTAATTGCTAAGGATGCAGACACTTTAAAAGATATTCTTAGGTACGTTTGCAAAGATGGCAAAGATTCTCTCCCTCTCTGTAGGCATCCTCTTCACTCGGTTGCTTTGTTGTTTGCTGTACAGGCTGTTTGGTTTGCTGTGGTTCCGTTTTTAATTGTTGGCCTTGACTCCTGAGTGAGTGGAGTCCTCTTCAGAACGTCCTTCTCTACACCTCCGTGTTACGGGCACTGCCTGTGTCCTCTGCAGCTCACATCAAGGCTCTGATCCCTCTGGAGTTGATGTCTGTAACGGGAGATACATACAGGTGTGATTCCATCCTTCTGTGGGTAGATAATGAGTTTTCCCAGTACCATGTGTTGAAAATGCTGTTTCTTCTCCAGTGTGTGTTTTGTCCTTTGTTGAATGTGTGATGGCTGTAGTTACAGGGACTCGGGTTTGGGTCTTCTATTGCATCTTTCCATCTATTGAATTCCGGTTTGTTCTTGTTTCTCCGAATTTTGGAGTCACATCATTAAGTCACTATGTTTTTGCTCATCCTGATTTTTGATGGAGACAGTAGAGCTGTAGGTTTCCCTCCTGGGACTGCTTTCATTGTGACCCGGAGGTCCTGCTGTGTTGTTCTCATCTTATTTAATTCCAGGAATTTTCCAGTTTCTTTCTAGATCTCTGACCCATGCATCATTCAGTGATGAGTTGTTTAATCTCCGTGAGTTTGCTTATTTACTGGAGATCTGTGTGCTTTATAACACCGTTGTCAGTACGGAGTTGTTTCTCTTTTTATAAATTTTTAAAATTTTGTTTTGTGCCTCAAGATGTGATCTATGTTAAAGCTTCCATGAGCTGTTGAGTAGAATTTATACTCTTTAATGTTTGGTAGGATATTCTGTAGCTATCTGTTAGGTTCATTTGATGTGTGATGTCATTTAATTCTAATGCCTTTTGATTGAGGAGTTGAGGCCAATTTTTTTTTTTTTTTAGTTTTAAAAAATAATTTATTTTTTAGTTTATTCTTGGAAGATGTATGTTGATTATTGTCTTTGCTTTCCTTGTTCGTGTTCTTGGCCTTATTTTGTGTTTCAGCTTCATTTATTTTCTTTCTGTGGCCTCTAGGCTAGATTTATTCCTTTCTTGAGTCTGAAGTGTTGCTTCTGGTAGTCTCTGTAGGGCTGGTGTGATGGATATGAATTCTTTGAGGCTGTTTATATCATGGAAAGTTTTTCTTTCTCCTTCAGCTGTGGTAGATAGTTTTGGTAGGTATAGTAGTCCAGGATAGCATCTGTGGTCTTTTAGAACTTGGAGTATGTTGCTCCAGGCACTTCTGGCTTTTAAAGTTCCATCAATAAACCAGCTGCTGTTATTAAGGATTTCCCTTTATATATGTGACTTGTGGTTTTTCTCTTACAGCTTTCAGCGCCCTGTTTTTGTTCTGAATTGAATATTGGGTACTTTAATGCAATGGAGGTTTTTTGGTTTTTTTTGGTCTTATTTATTTGGTGATCCGTGTGCTTTTTGTATCTTTATGAGTGTATTTTTTCTTTTTTATTAAAAATGGCTTCTTTTCTCATATGGTATATCCTGATCAAAAGTACCTGTGCTTTATTTTTTACTTAATTTTTTAAAGATTTACATGTTTTATGTGAGTTACAGACAGTTGTGAGCTGCCATGTCAGTGCTGGGAATGGAACCCAGGTCCTCTGCAAGAAGAAGGTCTCTCTACAGCTGAGCCATCTCTTCAGTCCTATATCTTTTCTTAATTAGGGGAGATTTTCTCCTGTGGTCTTTTGAATATCTGGTCCATGCCATTGACTTGGGATTCCTCTCATCCATCTATGCCTATAATTCAAAGATTTGGTCTGTTCATGGTGTCTCACAGTTCCTGCATGGTTCTTTCATGTGTTTTTAACTTTCCCTACGTTCTTTGCATGTTAGTCTAATTCCATTTCTGCCTCTTACCTCTGTCCTGGCTACATTAGCAACTTTTTTCACTGTTGTCTCAAGAACCCGACAAGAGGTATTTTGAGGAAGAAAGGCTTATTTGGTCTCATGATTGGGGACACACACTCCATTGTGGCTGGGAAGGTCCAATGGCAGGAGCAGCTGTACCTGTGTGATGGAAGGCTGGGAGTTCACATGTGGGCATCTCAGGAAGCCGAAAAGGGGGATGCTGGTGCTCACCTGCTTTCTCCTTCCCTTTTCATCCAGCCCAGAACCCCCAGCCCATGGGACACTAATACCTGCGTTCAGGAATGGTCTTTCTCCCCAGTCAAAGTAGAGATACCCAAACCAATAAACCCCAAAGTGCGCGTCACTAATGTACTAAGTGTCAGCAACCCAATCAAGGGGCAATCAAAATAGCCATTGGGGGCTGGAGAGGCAGCGAATTCAGTCAAGTGCTTGCCACACCAGCTTTAAGACTGGAGCTCCATCCCAGCACCCACATAAAAAGCCAGAGGTGGTGGCACATGCTTGTAATCCCAGTCCTGGGAAGGAAGAGACAGGCGGATCCCTGGAGCTTGCTGGCCAGGCAGTTTAGCCTAATCCCCAGACTGCAAGAGACCCTGTCTCAAAAAGCAGGGAAGATTGTGCCTGAGGGATGACTCCCAAGATTGTTCTCTGACTTTCACACACATGTACATACACATATGTTCACTACCCACGTAGAAACACCAACGCACATATCCACATACAGACAGTACATTTTTAAAGTGACTTCTCTTCATTGCTATTGCTTCTGCTTAGTTCAGACCCCCACTCTCTTTCTGAACTCTGCCTCCTAACCAGACCTTCAGTCTTTCTCCTTTAGCTCAACTTCTACTTCTGGTAATGGGATTTTAGTTTACAAGGTTGATCATTTCATGCCTACATTTAAATTCCTTAGTGGCCCCTTCTTGCCTTATGGGTAACATCCCAAGGTTTAGCTTGTCACAAGATCCACCATAGTCTGACCATGACCTGCTTTTTCTAAGAGTTGTCCCTTATGTTCCCCTGACCTCCCTAGAGTGCTGACTGTCTTTCCTGATGAACAACTGTTTCCATGGCATCTCTAGATACATTTGATGCTGTCCTCTTCCTGAGCTCCCACCTTACAACATGTGTAGAGTATCCCACCATATGGCTATTATGTATTGATCTCTCCTCTAAATTATAAGCTAAGGATATGAACCTATGTATTATTCATGTGATAGCTCAGTAAGTATGTGAATGGATGGATGGATGGATGGATGGATGGATGGATGGATGGATGGGTGGATGGATGGATGAGAGTTCAGCGGGTAGGATATTTTTACTCATTCACAGATAAAAGGTGATGGAAAGTTTAAAGGGGCTTAAAATCTGGGCCTCAGTAAAAGATTGAGAAAATAATTAAAACGTCGACTTTTATCCACAATCCTCCAACAGAGAGTAATATAGACACTCATCCTCTTCATGTTAAAATCCGAAGTTCCTTATATTATAACCCAGTCTGCCCATTTGAATCTTTCTCCTTGCACATACTATGAACTACATCCCAGCCACTCACAGCTTGTCATCCATCCCATAGTCTTCCATCCCTGTCCTGGTTCATGTTTCCTCTGTGGATGAAGAAACAGCTCTCGCCTCAGAGAATAAGAGAGAGTTTGTTCTGGAGCCAAATATGTGTGACCGTGGTCCAGGAACAGACTTGTATCACCCTAAATTCCATGTTTCAGTATAGTAACCATTTCGTGAAGTTGCTTAGTAACAGGACAAGGAAAACCATAAATCAAGACACTTTTCAAATATATTGGTGGAAACATCGACTAGGTTGGTTACGGTGAAGCAGAAATCTCTGCTATAGGCCTTGGATGTTACCTGACAACATTCTAAGCTTTGAGGTCTGTTCACACTTTCCAAAGGATTTGCCTATCAGTCACAATGATGTTAGATCACACACAGATGGACAATAAATGGCCATTACTGGGGCCAAAGATGGCCCGAGGTAATTTGTCTCTGTGTAAGGAGCCCGTTGCCTGTCACACAGGAAAAGCCAGGCTTGAATCTCTAAGCTGCAGTTCATTTCAAGAGCCAAGGGTCAGAGAAGACCGGATTAGCGCCCTGAAGGTCTGTCTTCGTGCCTTCTTTAGCCAGCAGATTGTATAGCCAGGAAAAACAAAGGCAGGCGGCCTTCCGGTTTAGGCAGGCAGGGGTCAGTGTTGTCTCAGGTTACGTGTTGGTGCCTGTCTCTCTAATGTCCTCCATGGAGCAGCAGTGTGAGCACCAAGGCCTCTCAGAGCATGACTTGCTTCTGAACAGGTCTTTGGGTGCCATCTAGAATAAAGGGTAGTGCAGAGTAAACAAACCACGAGCCGCGTGTGTAGATTCCTTCCTGCAGAGTGAAGTACAGATGTGGCTTAGAGTGTAGCCTGTGCAATGCCTTGTCACCTGACCCCATCACCTGGACCTGCAGCGTTCCAGCCTTCCACATCACTGAAGTTCTGGTCTGTCAATCAGCCTCGGTAGTCACAGCTTCTTTCCGGGAAGTTTCACTCTCACCCGCACACCGGTACCCTCTCCCTCTCCGCCGCTCTTTCCCAGCTCCTGAATTCCTGTGCTTCCTTCACATGGGACTTTAACACCTTCAGGCACCTGTCCTCAAATCCTGCCTCTTCTGAGAGAGCACTTACTTATTCATAATAAGCACCATATCGTTGATCTTTGGAGTCCGGTTTTTCACTTCTGTGAAGTAGAGTCATCTACTTCACATTCTAGATGCCCACGGAGGAGAGTCAGGCCGCCTGGGGACACAGATTTGCTAGTGAAGCTGGAGAGTCGAGTCCAGCTGCAGAGGCAAATCATCATCATCATCATCGTCCTCGTCATCTTCTTCATCATCATTCAGAGAAAGGAACCAGTGGATAGACAGGTGCAGGTTAAGATGGGTGAATGTGACAGGCAGACAGCAGTTGAGTAGACTGAGTCAGTGGGCCAAGCCAAGCTGAAGTTCCAGGGCAGTTGGGAGTTCTCTCTGGGGTCTCAGGTGTCAGACGGCAGGTCAGTGAGGCTGTTGCTGCAACAGTGTTAGTTATCCACCACTTTATGCAGTCCAGGGAGGGAATCACCCCCTTTTCTTGGTCTAGTGTGTCCAGTAAGTTCTAGGTCCTGATCCCCCACTATAGTTTTAATATGTACACGTGCCATAACAGTCTTAATTCATCCTGATAAGTGTATAGGACAGCACCCGTTCTACTCCCAGGAATAAGTTGCTTTTCAGTCTGTGTTGCCTGGGTGCTGCAGGCCACATGGTGTGGTTTGCCTGTCTACCCAGGTATGCAATCATCCTCTTAAAATGGAGTCAGTATCTGAGAACAAGACATGGCCTGAAGAACTACTGTGCCCATGGTGTGGCGTAACTTAGAGCAGGGCACAGCCTGGTCTCAGCATCAGTCTTTCTAGGCAAGCACTCTCCTGCTGAGCCATCCCCATCCCAGAATACTTTTAGTTCTGTTTTTTTTTTTGAGACAAAGTCTTACCTAGCTCAGGCTAGTCTTGAACTCCTGATCTTTCTGCTTCTGCCTTCGAGTGCTGGGATTATAGGCATGCACCACCATGACCCGTCTCCATCTCTCCTTCTCTGCTCTCCAGTGTGTTAGCAAAGTTATTAAGGTTTGGCATCCCTAACAGGACAGGCGCAGCTGTCCACAGAAAGCCAATTACAGGGATAAATTGGTAGCAAAAGTCAAGAGTGGGAGAGACAGAGAGACAGAGGCAGAGAGAGGAGAGAGACAAGGAGAGAGGGGGAGGTAGGGAGGGGGGCAGCCCCAGTCAGTGTGACTACATCGAGAAGAGGGACAAAGAGGTCCACTGACTCTCACTCCTGCTCTACACCCGTCTTCAAGGTCCTAGCATGACGTTTAGGGTTAAGTAAAGAGCTAGAGTTGCACACAACTAAGCAGTTCTGGTCAGGATGTAGTCCTGTCCACTCACTCGCCATAACTAACCCATCATTGTCTTAGCTCCAGTTTCTCTGCAAGGTCCTCCAACAAGTTGCTCATCTCCTTGTGTCCCCTCCGCCCAGCCCTGGGCTTCAGCTGTTTTTTCCTCCCAGCGTGAGAATTCTGTTTCTTGGGGGCCATTGTTTCAGCAGTCTGGTAGCCAAAGTGAGGGACACTGTCTTTTAGAATATCCTTGATTCTGTCAGTCTGGTTGCAAGCACTCTACTCTTGAGTCTTAAAAAATGTACGATTTTTGATTCTGCATGTGCCTGGGACCATCCAGTACTGTAGCATGAATCTTAAATGGTCTTATTAATGAGAACAAACCCAGGGCCAGTTATTGGGGTGAATGCTGGAAGATCAGAGAAGCAGAACAATTCACAGCTTCCTCACCTTGCCAGTTCCTCAGCTGATCCTGTTTCCTCAGACTGGAAGCCTCTGAGTCCTCATCCAGAGTGGGTCTCAGCTGAACTGTTGCTCAAAAGACTAAAAGCTTAACCAGGCCTGGTTCCTGGTTTTCACTCCTTATGTACCTTTCTGCTTCCTGCCATCACTTCCTGGGATTAAAGGTGTGAGTCACCATGCCTGGCTGTCTCCAGTGTGGCTTTGAACTCACAGAGATCTGGAAGGATCTCTGCCTTCAGAATGCTAGGATTAAAGGCATGAGTGCTACCATTTTCTGGCCTCTGTATCTAGTGGCTGTTCTGTTCTCTGACCCCAGGTAAGTTTATTAGGGTGCACAAGATTTTGGGGAACACAACATCACCACACAGTACCAGTTGCTCTTGCATTGTTAAGAGCAACAGAGCCCCTCTCAGCCCTAGTGAGCTTTATTGAGGATCCTAGGGTGCAGGCTGGTTAGTGGCCACTGTGTCAGCACTGAAGGAACAGAGACAGTTTCACCTGCTCACCCTCTGCAGCCGGGACTTCTCTTAGACTTTTACGGACCTTAGGTTGGGCCTAACCACGATTGGTGGCTTTGACAATGAAAAGAGACTAACCAGTGAAGTGAAGCAGCATTGGAGACGTTGGAGAAGCTGTCTTCGTATATGTTAGTGCAAGAGGCACTCAGAAAAAGCACGCATCCAGATGTGGGTATGTGCTTCCCGAGGGAGAGTAGGGAAAGTAATTAATTGTCTTGGTATTAACCTCATATAACATCTCGGGCTCTCAAGTTACAGTTCACAAGGTTGCTAAGAAACCTTTCTCTTCTCGCTTTCGTTAAGTGGGATAGCTGAAATGGCTCCAGAATGCCTTGAGTGGATTTATAGGATTTATAGAGGCGAAACCAGGAGCCGCTAGGTTTGCGGGGGTGTGGTGTGAGGGGGGGTATGTTGGTGGTGCCCTTCCCTGCCTGCAGCTTCCTGGAGAGATTCCTAGAAAGTTTCAGGCTGATGGCCGAGGAGGAAGCAGAGTTTTACACATTTGTAATCATGCGGGACTCTTGCTTCTCTGCCGGCAGAGGCTTCAGTTGGATCCAGGGGGAGGGGACGCCTTTTCCTTCGTGGGTCCCATACTTTCTCCTGCTGTCTCTCCTTCTCAGCCTGAGTCCCCCCAGCCCCAGCCAGTGGCTCTTAAATTCACATGAGGAGTGAAGACTTGGGGGGAAGGAGTGAAGAAATGAAATTTATCAAGGGAAGTGAGATGTTTGTTTGTTTGTTTGTTTTTGTTGTTGTTATCTTCCAATTTGTTTTTTATCGTCTTACTGTATTGTATTCTATTGGTTATATTGCATTGTATTTTCTTATTATTCCTCAGATGACTGTTTGTTTTCTAACTAGAGACAGAAACGGTATGGATCAGGGTGGAAGGGGAGGTGGGGAGGAACTGGGAGGAATAGTGAGGGGAAACCGTAATCAGAATATATTGTATGAAAAAATCTATTTCAATGAAAGAAAAGAAAAAAAAGTGAGATTAACTTCCAAGTGGCCTTCCCATACGCACTCCCACCTAGATTAGTGGCATTTTATTGGACTGTTGTCAGTAACTAATAGAGACTGAGGTCATCGTTATTGAGATTAGTCATCCTTTTTTATTGTGTTGATTTATGTAAGGGTGTGTGTGTGTGTGTATTCACACATGGGCTCGTGTGGAGGTCAGAGGAAACCTAGGGGAACTTAGTTTCTTCCTTCCATCATGTGGCTCCTGAGATGGAGTCAGGTCCTCTGTCAGGTTTGGTGACAGGAGCCTTTGCTGGCTAAGCCATCTCACCTGGCCCAAGAATGGTGGTTCTTTGAGGACACCAGGGACCAAATTGGTGAAGAGTCCAACAGGAGAGGCAGTCAGTCATGTGCTGCTCATCCCGCCAGGTCACCTTTGTACCTCTCTCTTCTCTCTCCTCCCTCCCTCCCTCCCTCCCTCTCTCTCTCTCTCTCTCTCTCTCTCTCTCTCTCTCTCTCTCTCTCTCTCTCTCTCTCATTTTGCTTGTTTCTCAGGCCACTGATGAATTACGTCTCTCTCTTGTTCAAGGGCTACACTGATGGACTAGCTTATGAGTCACCATGGGCGCTCACCCTCTCTTATTACGGGGAGCTCAGGCCTGTCTCACCTGCTGCAATGTGATTGGATTATTTTTCTTATACTGTGTCTTTCGGTTACATCTGTATTGTCTCAATGATAGTGTATCATCCTTTTATGGCTGAATAAAATGTACAACATATACAATATTTGTGTATATACCACATTTCTCAATCCATTCCTTCATTGATGGATACCTATGTCTCTATTTATTATGACCACTGCTTCAATAAATGTGAGAATGCAGCTGTCTCTTTGACAGACTGATTTCATGTCCTTTCTACAGTAGCAGATTGCTAGGTCACATGGTAGTTCTGCAGATCTACCATACCGTTTCCCACAATCACAATACTAATTCACAGTCCACCGATGGAAGTCAGCCCTTGCCCACACATGCTGTCCCCGTGTGGTTCTGGTTTACACGAACCTGATAATTTGATATTAAGCATTTTCTCACAGAGGTCTTGACTGTCCTAACTCTGTTATCTATTGCCCATTTTAAGTCAGGTTATTTTTAATGCTACTGAATTGAGTTCTTTATATATTCTAGATATTAACCCTTATCAGATGTATAGTTCACAAATATTTTCCCCCATTCTGTGGGTCATCTCTTCACGACGTTAGATTGTTTCTTTTGCCGTGCAAAAGCTTTTTGGTTTAATCTGATTTCATTTGCCCGTTTTTCATTTTTTTCCTGCTTTAAGAGTCTTAGCCTACAGTCAACAAATCTGAGATTGATTTTTGTCAATCTGACTAATCTGGAACAAGTCTTTGTTTTCAGAGGTTCTGTCCTCCCCAGTGTTTCTGGTGGGTAGATCAGAAGCAAAGAATAATTACGAAGCTGGGGCTTAGTTGTGTTGCCCTAGATTGTGTAATGTGACAAAACAGTTATAGTTCAGGAGTTGCCTTGCTGTGCACCTGTGACTTTTGTCTATGAACTGAGTGCTGCAGAGGAGAAGCGATGCCAGTGTAAGACGCTGAAACAGAGAAAAAGATGGATTGTCGTTTATAATAGCCAATGTGTTATATGTATTATATATCAGAACAAGCTGCTTCTCCCTGGTGATAAGGACCATTTTTTCTGATTAAAATGGTAATAGAGGGAGATGGAAGCAAGAGGACCACATAACCTGTCTCCAAACGAAAAGGTAGTGGTAATAGAGCATGCTGGGACACTGTGAAGTCAAAACTGCGTGGCTCTTCTCACTCCAACTGCCTGCAGTGAGCTGCTGTTCATTTTTTGTATGGGTCCTTCCAGTCTCTTTTCTTGAATATGTGCTCAGTATCCTTTAAATACCTTTTAAGCCTATGTCAAATGCATTGTCCTAACCATTCTTTATATTAATATGTCATAAGCAGTTTCTCAAGGTAGTGAAAACATTATTTCCCACTGCTGCACTCTATTCCACTATGTGTAATAAACCTGCCCAACCTCCTCATTGTTTCTATGATTTTTAAACAATATGTATTTATTTTTATGTATATGTGTGTTTGCCTGAGTGTATGTCTGTGTACCATGTGCATGCAGGAGCCCGCTGAAGTCAGAAGTAAGTAGCAATTAGATCCCCTGGAACTAGAGTTATGGACAGTTGTGAGCTGCCATGTGTGTGCTGGGAACCAAACCCAGGTCCTCTGAAAGAGTAGCCAGTGCATCTGAGCATCTCTCCAGCCCTGTGTTAGTGCTTTGGTTGTGTACATAGAAGTGGAGCAGTGTGGACTCTAAGTTCTCTTTTTTCCTCCAGGTTTTGGACTCCCCTTTTGCATCAGACCTCTGTTGCCATAGTCCTCTGAGTGCCGTCTCAGGACCTGGGTCACCCTCATGGCACAATGGCCAACCCTCAGGAGCACCTGAGCTGCTCCACTTCACCACACTTGCCCTTGACTGAGAACAAAACCTCTAGTGGACGCAATGAGCTTGCCGCTATGGGGAACCACCCTCCACCCAAGCTCCCTGAGGACCCCCAGGAGAAGGCTGTGCAGCCAGAGCTGATGGAGACCACGGGCAGCCCCATCTCTACAGCAGTGTTGACCAGTGTGAGCGAGGATTCCAGGGGCCAGTTTGAGAACAGTGTTCTTCAGCTGAGGGAGCAGGATGAATCAGAGATGACGGTGTCTCCGGGGAACAGCAGCACTGTGGATGGGGAGAGCACGAACGGAACTGAAGACATCAAGATTCAGTTCAGCAGGTCCGGCAGCGGCGGCGGGGGTGGGTTTCTCGAAGGGCTGTTCGGATGCCTCAGGCCCGTGTGGAACATCATCGGGAAGGCATATTCCACCGATTACAAACTTCAGCAGCAAGGTAAGCGAGAGCATGTGCATCCAGGGAAGGCCCTTCTTGGACCACACAGCCCCCCGCCCCCAACAGTGACTGGTAATCTTTAAGGAGTGCACTACAGTGAGGTCAGGTGACCACCCTGTTTCCGTTGCCTACAGGCTTTCCGAAAGTCAAACTTGGGGTTCCTTTTTACTTGAAGCCAAAATAGACTTTGTTGTCAGGCAGCCTAATGGTGTGTAGAGTAGAGTACACACATGAGGTCATAGAAGGAGGCATCAGTGCTCCCGTTTATTGTCTATTTTCACACGTTTTTGAAGATATCTAATATTTTTATATAGTTGTATAGACATATAACTTATGAATAATTGACATCGTGGGTACATTTAGGTTTTTTACTGATAACTTATAGAGTCAAAAAGTCTGATGGCAAAAATCAGGCATAGTAACATGTGCTGATAGTCCTACTTATTCAGAGACTGAGGCAGGAGGATTACTTGAGCTCAGTTCAGCTAATACTAAGCAACATAATGAGACTTCCACCGAAAACAACAACAACAACAACAAAACCCAAGTCTAAACAAGTTGGACAACCGCTAGACTAGTTCAAACCAAACTGGCACCATGCTATCCCTAAGGATTCCAGGACCGCCCTAGATTGTAATAAAAAGGAATTCTTGTCTTGCAGTAAGGGCATACAGCAGCCTCATACTTTGAGGACAGAAGACTAACCAAGTTTGAGAAGCATTTAATTTCTCGTTTTAAAATACTGAGTCTTAAACTCCCATCATCATGCAACATATATTTCTACATTCCAGTCTGAAGTAAAAGGAACATGCTCTTGAGGTTGTAAGTAGTTTACTCTCTAAGAGGAAATGACTCAGGCTCCTGTCAACGTTGAAAACAACCTATTTTCCTTATCTTAGAAATAATAATCATTAATATTTTAAGACTGTATCAGGCTGGACATAGCGATGTTTAATCCTTGTATTTACAAGGCTGATGGAGGAGAATCATAAGCTCAGGGCCAGCCTGGTCTACATAGTGAGTTCTTGATCAGCTTAGACTATGTAATGAGACACTGTCTCAAAAACTGTGGAAATAGCTGTCTCTGCTTCACATCTTGAAGTCTACAGTGGCCACAGAACCCACACTATGGGACCAGGAGCTGGGCAGCTGGTACCCACTCCTCCCTCAGCTGTACCTGCTTCTAAGGGTGTGTGTGTGTGTGTGTGTGTGTGTGTGTGTGTGTGTGTGTAATAGCAGTTGGTGGCTCATATCAATAATTTTAGCTACTTGAGAGCCTGAGGCAGGAACATCACAATTCATTCTTCCTGGGCTATGATAGTGATTTCAAGGTTAGACTAAGCAGCTTACTAAGACCCTGTCTGGGAAAACACGAGGGCCTAGGGATTTAGCTTAGTACTAGAGTCCTCAACTGGCATGCTCGAGGTATTGGGAACCTCCAGCAATGAAAAAGGTTTTTCCATTTCTGAAATGTAACTCTTCAGCATCTTTTCTTTGTTTTCTGATTTGGGGCAGTACTGGGAATTGAACCCAGTGCCCTGCATGTGCTAGACAAAGGCTCTGGCACTGAGATCTGCCCCGGACCCCTTCAGCAAGCATAATTTTTAATGGCTATATAATATATAATTATTTAAATGTGCTGGTATTTTTAAGCAATCCCTTTGGCTTGGCACTTGTTTGTACTTTTAGTGATTATAAACTGCGTTACAATGATTGTGGTCTGTTACTTTATTACATTTTTATTTGTTTGTTATGTGTGAGTGTATGTGTGTATGTACCTAGAGGGTGGAGTGTAGCTAGAGAGTTTCTTTCCAGCTCCCGCCAAGCCCCACCAGTCCCGGAGCCCACTTATAAAATAAACACACTGACTCTTATATTATTTAAACTGCTCGGCCATTAGCTCAGGCCTACCATTGTCTAGCTCTTACTCTTACACTAAGCCCAATTTTGTTCATCTATATGTCGCCACGTGTTCCGTGGTTTTACCTGTTGCCTCTACATGATGCTCCCTGGACGGTAGCTGGTGTCTCCCCTCTCCCTGCCTTCCTGTCCTTTCCTTTCTCCTCTCTGTTAGTCCCGCCTATACTTCCTGCCTAGCTGCTGGCCAATCAGTGTTTTATTTATCAAATAATCATCCACAGCACTTCCCCTTTTTCTTTTTTTTTTTTTAAAAAAAGGAAGGTTTTAACTTTAACATAGTAAAATTACATATAACAAAACAATTATCAAGCAAGAATTACAGTTACAATATTAAAGAAGATATCTATCTTATATTTGTGAGTCTAAGGTTTTATATCTAACTTATCTTTTATCATAACTGAGGAAATTATAACTAGTCTTCAACTATATCAAAGACCTCAGAAGGATATAATACTACCTGAGAAATGGGAGAAGGATGCAAGCAACTTTCAGGAGTCTTGCAGGGTAGACAGAGAAAGCTGGCAGCCTGGACAGTCATCCAAAGTTCTCTTGTAAAGTTGGGGCATCTGTCTTCAGCCCACAGGTCTAGAGTCTCTCATTCACTTTTTTCTGTGTCCTGTAGAATGTCTGGCAGTTTCCTCTGCAAAGCAGGAACCTGAAGGACCATTTTGCCAAGTAAAGTTCAGTGGTTACCTTCTTATGGGTCCTGCATGTCCAGGCAAGAACAGTTCCTTGTCCAAATGGCTATTTTTGTCAAGAAGAAGATAAACTCCATACAGAGTGTCTTCGATGCACATCCTCCTCTCTGAAGTAAATCCGGTGCTACCAGGAGCAGACATGTCTCACTGTCCAGAAAGCCTAAATTTTAAAAAATATTTTAAATTCCATATTCTGTATGTCTTTGAAGTATTTGAAGATTACCTGTCTATCTGAAATATATCTGTGTATACCTAGAAAACTTAACTAACATGCTACAAGTTTGACTATCATAGAAGACTAATTATTAATCTGTATTTCTTAATTATCCATTCCAATCTAAATGAGTTACATAAACATAATACCTCAAACGAGAATAGAAATATATATACAGTATAACAAAATTAAGTTTAAACTTGTATCAATAAACCAAAATCTATACCAATGTAAAACATTTTAAACATAAACTAAAATCTATACCAAATGTAAAACATTTTAAACAAATTGTTGTTCTTTCAAAGTAGGTTCATTAATCTACCCTTTTATCCTATCATATCTGTATCCTATATATCTATATCAGTGGAGCATGCGGAGGTCAGAAGACATATCGGGGAGGGTGTGTGTGTATCTTGCTAAGGTGCAAATCCCGCGCTCCACATGCACCAGATGATGCTTTACCTCTGAGCTATACCCCAACCCTTTGTTTATTTATTCATGGGTAATTTTTGTGTTGTTTTTTGGGTCTTGCTTTGTAGCCCTGGCTGTCCTTGGACTCACTGTGTAGCCCAGGCTGACCTCTGGCTCTCAGCAGCCCCTCTGCCTCAGCCTCCAGAGCGCTGGGATTATGGATGTATATCACCATGCCTAGCCTTAATTTGTTTTAGAAGTGCTTTGTTCTGTGCCTCTCTATAATAAGCTGCGTGTGGTTCTTGGAGGCTCTGCTTGTCGGTCTCGGCTAATTTGCCTCCTAACTTGGAGATCTCAAATGCATCACTGAGCTTTGGAATCAGACAAATCTTTATCCATGCCTGCCAAAAGAAGCCCTTCCATTGTTTGACTTTTATTGTTCTACAAGTTTGCATTTAATTTATCTTCATGTGACTCTCATTTTGGAAATAAGTCAGACGCAGGCCCAGTCCATCAGGATTGCAGTATATCCTAGTGGGGGCTGGTGCTGCTCTGGCCCCCAAGAGCGACTTGCCAGCCAGAATTGAACGTTGTACTTATCTTGTGCACTCCAGGATCAGGACACTAATCTTTAATCCTGCATCACAGGCCACCTGAGGGTAACACTGCGCCCCTGCTTTACCACTAGACTTTTGAGGTCTTGTGTCTGTGTCTTCCTTTTCATACGTTGCTGTGTTTTAGTAGTGGTGCCTGGGGTGGTACATGTTACTGAAACCTTTTATTGCCAAGTAGTTTCCAGTGTCAACCAGGTACTGCCATGGCCGTATCCGAGCTCACTGACAAAAACATCTGCCTTCGAGCAGGTGAGCAGGAGGGTTTTCCTCAGTCTGTGGATCATGGTGACCATGCAGGACAGATAGTAGTCATCGCAATTCAACAAAGGACAGACAGCGCGGGGGAAGTCCCAGTGTGCATGTCGAAAAGCAGCAGGCAGGAGGGACCAGGTTAGCTACCTTGCTTGGCAGTGATCTAGGAGCTCAATTCTGTGTGTCTCTTTTGTTTGGTTGGTTTTGGGTTTTTTTGGTTCTCTTTTTGTTTATTTGTTTCTTTTTTTTTTTTTTTTTTTTTTTTTTTTTTTTAGACAGGGTTTCTCTGTGTAGCCTTGGCTGTCCTGGAACTTACTGTGAAGACCAGGCTGGCCTCGAACTCACAGAGATTCGCCTGTCTATGCCTCCCGAGAGCTGGGACTAAAGGCGTGCGCCACCACCTCCCAGCTTCTATGTGTCTTTATGACTCTTTTCCTTTCAAGTTGTCCCATCTTGATCTTTCCTTTTCCTTTCCTTCTCATAGGTTACCTTTGAGTATTAGTCGTTAGGCCCCTTCCTAATTACTGAGAGTTAACCTGGAGATTAAACAAAGGAGACTAAATTGGCAACTGTCCATTTTGCTTCCAGTAACTAATGCAAGTCAAAGGTTACCAGGAGCACGGCTGAAGTGCTCCTGTCTCCTGCTCTCTTGCTCTCTCGGGCTGCCCATACAGACCCTTTATCTCTGTGGGTGTCACCATAGCTAAATGGTGACAGCATGAGCTGCTGTTACTGGAGAATTGTATTATCATGATACTGGGAACAGTTGAAATTTGAATGCCAAATGCATGTCATTTGCAGTTTAATAGTTCATTTCTAATAGTTCATTTAATAGTTCATTTCACTTTATAAAACTACTAATTAATAGACATTGCTTCTGAAAATATAGTAATTACAGCATAAGTAAGCATCATAAGACAGCCTGAACAGAAAGCATTATTTAACAAATCGCTAAATATTTATATAGGTAAAAATTCATTTAAATCAGCCTTCATATCATATGCCAAATAAACTCCACATATGGTTCTCTCCTTCTACCATACAGGGACCCAGGGATCAAACTCAAGTCCATAGGCTTTATGGCCAGTGTCTTTACCACAGAGACGTCTTTAAAAATCAGCGATAGAGAACCACAGAAGACAGACTGCATCCTCTGCAGTGGAGGGGAAGGATACAGAAGCAGTGATGAGTGTGGGATTGTAAGACCTGAGCAGATGTGCTGCAGAGGTTTTGCCAGTTCTGACAAGCAGATGTAGACACTAAACAAAGCCTTCTGTCCCTGACTTAGAAGACAGGTATACAGGAAATTGGAAATTAAAATGAAACAATAATTAATATTGCTCATTACTGCCACAGTTATGATAAAACCAGCATATCTGGACATCAGTGCTAGCAGCATCAACCAGGAAAATCCTTTTGTTTAGTGGCTTGGGATGCATTTATCCCCAAAGTTGAGAGACTGTTTGTACTCCAACCTAGGGGTTAACTCTGAGGAAATAATATGAAGAAATGGCATCAAATTAAATAAGCAAAAGGATAGACACACCCAGGCACCCCTACACACACACACACACACACACACACACACACACACACACACACACACAAAATATAAGGCTATAGCAAACAGCTATTAAAATTATAATGGGCCAGGTGCTGGTGGCACATGCCTTTAGCCCCAGCACTTGGGAGGCAGGGGTAGGTAGATCTCTGTGAGTTCGAGGCCAGCCTGGTCTACAGAGCAAATTCCAGGACAACCAGAGCTGCTACACAGAGAAACCCTGTCTTGAAAAAGAAAACCCCAAAAATAAAAAATAAAAATAAATAAAAAAATCTTATAATGAATCCAGACCTGGTGTCATACGACTGTAAATCCTGCATTCAGTAGGCTGAAGCAAGAGGATCACGAGTTCAAGGCTAGCCTGGTGACACAGCAAAACTGCATCTGAGTAAATAAATTATTTTATTTTTAAAAGTGCCAGGAAGATGGTTCGGTGGGTAAGTGCATTTGCTGGAGCTGGAGAGGTGGCTTGGCAGCTCAGAGCACACACCACTCTCCCCGAGTTTCATCGTTCACATCAGGTGACTTACAACCACCTGGGACTCCAGTGTTGGGGTACCTAACACCCTCTTCTGGCCGCCATGGCTCTTGTAGGCACATGGTGCACATAAATTCAGGCAAGTACATGTACATACATATAAATTATATTTTAAAAACTTATACTAAATAAATAATTTGGGGGGCTGGAGAACTGGCTCAGAGGTTAAGAACACTGGCTCTTCTTCCAGAGGTCCTGAGTTCAATTCCCAGCAACCACATGGTGGCTCATAACCATCTATAATGAGATCTAGTGCCCTCTGGCATGCAGGCATATGTTCAGGCAGACCACTGTATACATAATAAATAAATCTTTAAAAAAATTGTTTTGAAAAACAGAAGCATTTGCTGTATAAGCTTGACAACCTGAGTTCCATCTCCAGAATTCATGGTGGAAGGATAGAACTGATGCCCAAAAGCTGTCCTCGACCTTCACACACGTACACACCCACGTGCTAAGGGCGGCGGGTAAAAGCACTTGCTGTGCAAACGTAAGGACCTGAGTTTATCACAGATTCTTTTTTTTTTTTTTTTTTTTGGTTTTTCGAGACAGGGTTTCTCTGTGTAGCTTTGCGCCTTTCCTGGAACTCACTTGGTAGCCCAGGCTGGCCTCGAACTCACAGAGATCCGCCTGGCTCTGCCTCCCGAGTGCTGGGATTAAAGGCGTGCGCCACCACCGCCCGGCACAGATTCTTGAATGAAAGAAGAGAACTGACTTTCAAAGGTTGTCCTCTGACCTCCACGTGATGTTTGTGTGCATGGGTGTACACACACACACACACACACACACACACACACACACACACAAATAGTAGTAAGTGGATAAAAAATAAGGCCAGACATATAGAGGTGTTAAAAAAATAAACATGACATATGCAAGTCTCTGGTATGTGGTGAGTCTCGGTAAAGGCAAACTCTAAGAAGTGTTTGCACCAACCAGGTTGTTGGGATGGTATCTTTGACAATGTATTCAGAGAGGATTCATTGAGCATCTGCACCAGACATTCTGAAGAATGAAAAAGCACTTGTAGTGGGGCAAGGGTGGAGTGTGCAGACAGAAGAAGGTGACTAGATATGAAGCCTAACCTGTAGAGAGGAATGTCAGGTTGCTGGGGTGTCGGGGTATAGGTTTCTAGGGGAAGGCCTCCTGAGATCTCAGACCTGCTTGAGTCGAGCAGTTAAAAATGTACATTTAGAATCCGTGGCTGATATGTAGAACTGAATTGTATTGTAAAATAAAATTAAATTAAATTTAAAAAAAAACATACATCCTAGCAACTAGCAGTTTATATAGATTATGAGAGCAAAGTAAAAGGTATTTCCTGAAAAAAAAATGTACATTTATCAGTATAGTAGTACAGGAAGGTCACATCTGTGGGTGGGAATCAGGGGGTAGGGTCATTCCAGATGGGGTGAAGCTGATACCTTCAGAGTGGCCCCTACAGTGGCTTCACCAGGTTCTGAACTTGCTTCTCCCTCGTGTGCCTAGATACTTGGGAAGTGCCGTTTGAGGAGATCTCGGAGCTGCAGTGGCTGGGGAGTGGAGCCCAAGGGGCTGTCTTCCTGGGCAAATTCCGAGCAGAGGAAGTGGCCATCAAGAAAGTGAGAGAGCAAAATGAGACGGACATCAAGCATCTGAGGAAGCTGAAACACCCTAACATCATCGCATTCAAGTAGGTCAACAGTCACACCGTCGGCCGTCCGCTTGGTTCGTTAGTTGGCTGGCTGGCGTTGTTTGGGGACTGGTTTTAGAGGGGTTTTTTTGTTTGTTTTGTTTTTTTTTTTAGAGAAATAGAGCTATTTTCTTCCTCCATTGTGTACACACAAGTTCCTGCTTTGGAAGATATTTCCAAAGCCCTTGATAGGCTTAGCACAGTACTAGGGGCTTTGGTAGGGTGCGAAAGGACTATTAAGCCTGAGTGATTTGCCCTCAGGCTCCCTCAGGCTAGGAGTTCACCTTGCAGGGCATGTGCTGTTTGTACAGGATGCACATGGGCCGGAGAGGGGGGAAGGAGAGTCCTGTCACACGCTGTAGATCAGCCTCATCAATAGGACGGCAAAGGTCACGTCACAGTAATCCAAAACAGCATCCTGAAACTAACTCAGTTAAGACAATTCTGGCATCTGAAGTGCTGTAGCCGGTCCCTCTGTGACATATATTTATTAGTTTCCAAGAACATCCTTATTAAATAGTAACTTATAAAGACAGGTACCTATACTATACTGTACTATACCTATATCTAATGCTATAACCTCAGGCTTTCCTTCATCCCTTTTCTAGAAAGGCCAAACATGGCTTTCTAAATCCAATTATGGAGTCATTGCCATACATTCATTTCACAAAGCAGTTGTGTTCAGGTATGTGTATGAAAGCAGGGTTTCTTAAATTCCTCTGTTCACAGCCCTTTCCTGCACATATAAGCCGAGCATTTACAGTATCAAATCATAGAGAAATTTCATTTTTAACAGTTCTCCAGTGTATATATGATTTTACCATTTATTAAACACTAAGGAACTTCCCATGCTAATCAGATGGATGTGTTGGTTTGTTTTTAATAATGCTGAATTAAATCTTGGCTGAAGGATGTAGACTATTTCCAGGTTTTCAGAGTTGCCTGATACTTTGATTTCATGGCTGTCCGTGCTGAGAACAACACTGACATAAACACACAGTACAAAACGACAGCGTATGCTCAGCGCTGTCTCAGAAACCCCTGGAATTCTGTTCTAATCCCAAGGTAAAACTCATTTAACGGCCTTTTACGAATCTCAAGTCAACAATCCAAAAGTAATTTTAGAATCAAGCGTTTTAGGGCTGGAGAGATGGTCAGTGGGTAAAATGTTATGCAAACGTAAAGACCCAAGTTCAAATCCCAGCTCCCTAAAATCTAGATGTGAGGGTGTATGCCTATAACTCCAGTGCAGAGAGAGCAGAGACATGCTCCTGATGGTCACAGACTAGCCAGTCTGGACAAAACAACAAGCTCCGGATTAGTGCAAAACACTGCTTCAGGAAATAAGGGGCGGTTCTTTAGGAGGACACCCTAATGTCAACCTCTGGCCTCCATATATACCCCATAGGTCAGCACACTTGCATACACATGTGTACACACATTTCTGGGCACTCACATACATACAATAAATAAAATCAAGTATTCTAACAGTACAATCCAAAGGTAGACTAATTCGCACTTACATGCTGAAGAATGATAACAAGAAAATGCTAAAAGTATTTGTTTTCCTTAATTAAATTATTTTTCTGTAAGAACAGAAAACGGTACAGTACAAACTCTGCAACCCATAATGTATCTCCAGTCTGAGCTGAGGGTTTGCAGTGTTTGCTGGTGTTATGTGGCTGACGGCGGTCACAGTGTAATGAGAAGCAGGGCTGCAGGGAAGCTGGGATGCAGTCGAATTCACTGTGCATTTGATTTTGGGTTAGCTTTACTCATTGCACATTCAGAAACCTGTTACCATTGCCAGATGTTTTCTGACCACCCACCCACCCACCCACCCACATTTACGTATGCAACCCCACATGGGGTTACAATCCACAGTTTAAGAAGGGTCCTTATTGAAGAGGCCAGTCAAAGGTAAATTTGTGGAAACCACTGGAGTTGGAAGACGGCTGTGCTCACACTGTACCAATGCACTGCCGCACTGAGGTTGGAAGTGCTGAGCTCAGCCAGGTTTACTGCCCCCTGAGCCACTCCCTTGGGCTCCCTCCTTATCTGTCTTTATGCCGTCCATCCCCTAAACCTGAACAGGTGAAAGGGATTGGCTTTAAAAAAGGAAGAAGAAGAACAGGCATGGTGGCCCAAGTGGGACAAAAGATGGGGAGTGATCATTGGCATGTTTGACTGTGTTTTAAACCCCTGGGAGATCGTATGGTATAACCAATGAGGCTTTAGTAAACATGGAAAAACTTACAAATTCTCCTTCCTTAACGTAGGAGCAACTTTCCCCAGCAGCCCCAAGGGCTCTTCCTCTGTGAAACTACTATCATGAGAAAAGAAGCCATGTGTCTGATAAGTCTTAATTGGATTCGTATCTCCAAAGAAAGCAATAGAGTTAATTCTTAGTACAATTTTGTGGGATGTGGTTTTGATTCCCTATGAGAGCCCTCACGGCGGGGAAGGGAGGTGGGAAGAGGCGGTACACAGCTGGAGTGCAGAGGACAGCCACTGTCAGAATTCTGTCATCGGCTGCCCTGATGAAAACGAGGCTAACTATAAATTGTCTAGAGCCAATAAATTTGGACTTAACGGGAGTATAATTTTCAGCAGACGGACAAATGGAGACCACCTTCTCTCTTCCATCTTCCTTCCCTGAAATGATGGTGCCTTCTGCACCCTGTGATGCATCCTTCGTGGAAGAATGTGCCGAGAGCTTTGAAACGCAGATCCCTGGGATGGACTTGCTGTGCCTTTGGGCTTTCTGGAGTGCAGGGAGCTGTGTGTCAGAGAGCTTCCCAGGAGCTTGCCTGGGTAACAGGGGGTGGACACTGTCCTGAGAGGAGACAGCGAGCTGCTCTCTTTTCCTTCCTACCATTTCCCCTCCTCGCCCTTCCGACCCTCTGCCTGCGCCACATCCTCTAGCATTATTGGTTTGAGTAGCTGTTCTGGGGCCCACCTCCCTAAGCTGCACACACTGTAGTGATCTCCCCCACAGCTGACAGTAATGAGGCCATGACACCCACTCGAGGACATTATGCAGTGTCGTGTTTCCAGCCACTGTGCCCTTTGTTACTTTGGTCAGCGAATCCCATTCAGGACTATCTGGAAGGCATGGCTGGGTTTTAGTACATTTTTCTCTGTGTTTACAGATTCCTTTGAGATTAGTAAGAACCACACACCAAAGGAAGGTATAAGAATACAACAGTTATTTTTCCTGCTTATTTTCTTAAGAAAACCCAACCTGACTGTTTCTAATAAAATTCAATCCCAAGCGAAGAAAAGGTAGCAAGTAGACGTGAGGATCCAGCTGTTATTTCCAGATGCCTGGGAGCCTTGTCGCGGTAGAGGCCCTGGTGGGATGGTGAGAAGAAAAGTTCCCAAGATGTCTGTCTGTGTGGCAGCTGAGTGGATGCTGAGTCCGCCAGGCACATCCACCCTTGCCTCCTCACATGTATTACAGCATTCCCACATAGTTTCTTCCTTTTTTTGGTTTTTCAAGACAGGGTTTTTCTGTGTAGCTTTGGCACCTTTCCTGGAACTCACTCTGTAGCCCAGCCTGGCCTTGAACTCAAGGAGATCCGCCTGCCTCCTGCATGCTAGGATTAAAGGCGTGCGCCGCCGCCACGCGGCCCCACATAGTTTCTATGCAATGGTAAATTATCTATTTGCAGTTATTGTTCACTGAACTTTCCAAAAAAAATTTAAAACATTTCCATTAAAAATCAAGAATTCTAGGCATCCTAGAAAATGATAAGAGAGTGGGTCCAGTGTCATCTGCAGACAGGAGAACAAGGAAGGGTGTATTGGGTGGTGAGGGGCTGACGCGGGTGATGTCTGCTGGGAAAGAGAATATGGAGCTAATTGTTCTTCTGGTTCTAACTCTGCCTCGGACTTTGTATTTTCGGTGAAAATGAAATGGGTGACGCCACTCTTCTTTCTTGGTAGTACATTCCTCCTCCTCACGTCTCCCCAGTGTGACTGTGAGGCCTGTCAGCTGTGAGAGCTGAAGTTAGACACGTCACGGACGGGCCGGGAACCTCCAGGCCTGCTAGGAAAGAGATCCCGAACTCAAGGCTGCTTAGAGGAGAGAAAGACCCCTTTGGACTTGACTAGTTAGGAAACGTTTGATGGGAGATACAGGGATTCATGGGACTATCATCTGAGTAGATGTACAATATGACATAATGTTATCCTTATTCTAAATGTTTTTCATAGAACTGTATGGAAGATAAAAATTTGACTCATTTGCTTACTTTTCTCTTTCTCTGTTTCTCTCTTGTTTTCTCGGCCTTGTTATTTTAAATTTGAGTAATTTAAAATTTAACAAACAATCATGAAAATAGAAAACCTTAATTTTAGTTCTCCACACATTACATATAAAATCTGTTAGTCTTTAAGAGGAAATATTTTAATGATCAAAAACAACAGAGCGCTCAGCTTATCCGAGCCTCAGAAGAGAGTACTTTGTCCCAGAGTGGAGTGGTGTCACATGAGACCGCCAGATTAGCTCAGCCTGTTGCTATCTAAACTTAAGAATAAAACAGAAACTGCCTGTGTGCATACCAGGGAAACTGGTAGATTAGAAAGTACTGTGCTTACTTAAGAGTCAAGAACTGTTATCTGTATGAGTTTTGATGTCATTTGGGTAAGGTGTGGACCCATATTAAACATATAGATATGTATGCATGTATATTTGTCTGTTTCATGACTTACGTGTGTTTTCTCCAAAGGGGTGTGTGCACTCAGGCCCCATGTTACTGCATCATCATGGAGTACTGTGCCCATGGACAGCTTTATGAGGTCTTGCGAGCTGGCAGAAAGATCACACCTCGGTTGCTCGTGGACTGGTCCACGGGGATTGCCAGTGGGATGAATTATCTCCATCTCCATAAAATCATACATCGTGATCTCAAGTCACCGAAGTGAGTGCCAGAGCCCACTGTTCACCTGCTTTGTTATTTTGAACTGAGTTTTTGTCAAACAAAGCTGAGGTTCTCAGACTTGTAACTTGATTTTAGTCACACAGTGGGTAACTGCTTATCACTTTTCTACATGGGAGATACGGCCAGGGACTTAACTCAAGCCTTCCCTTTCTGTGGCTTTTGGATTGTACAGCTGTGCAGCAAACGTCATTACTATCTGAAGTATCCATCTTTCATCACCTCAAACAATGAATGCCAGGCTTCCCCCGTTTGAAAGCTTGGTTTGTTGTTTTCCTATGTTTAAAAAAAAACAACTGACTTTCAGAAAGGTTTGTAACACAACAGAATAAAGATGGCCGAATGAGAAGCAGAGGCAGGTTGGAAATACAGCTCAGCAGTGGAGTCCTTGTTTCAGTCCCCAGCACGGGGAGGGGGAGGGAGAGACGCGTTCACAGATGCATGCCACAGGCTCTGTGCAGTTATCTGAGGTGGACTGCAAATTGGGCTTTGAGCTTCTGAGAGGAAGAAATGAGCAGATACGAGGTTTGCAGTGGTATAAGAAAATTAATTATGTAAACATCGGAGTTCTTTCTAGTAACTTCTACTTTCAAATGATAATTGAGAACTGATAGCCACTTCACGAGAAATATTTATTCAATTCCCCACATTGTATAAAAAAGAGGAATTGATAAAATGACATCTTCCCAGTAGTCCCTATCCTAAACATTGCTTTTTGTCACATTTTGGTTTAGAGATGTGATGCACGTCTACAGCCCAGCACTCAGGAGGTAGAGGCAGGAGGGTCAGGAGTTTGAAGCCAGCCTCCTCTCTAGAGCTAGGCCACATGAGCCACCATCTCAGAAACAAAGTCAGCAACAACAAAAACACATTCCCATCATTCATTCATGGTTTTCAACAGCTCTGTCCATCATCACACCCTCTTTGATCCTGGCAAAAGTCATGAGCTAGATGTAATAATATCATTTTTCTTATTGTATATAAGGGAAACTGGTACTCAGCCCAGACTCTTGGGGCCAGGACTCAGACTCCTTGGTTTTTTGGCAAACTTGAAGGAGACAACGATAAATCTGGCTACTTAAATTTATAGTCAGTGTGACCCTACCTTTATCTCGGAAAAGTTCCATTGTGTGTGCGTGTGTGTGTTGATTCTGTGTGTACAAGTGTGTGTACCAGTATGCTAGCCTGTGTGCGTACGTGTGGAGGCCAGAGGTTGACCCTGGGTGTCTTTTCCTATGGTTCTTCACCTTATTTATTGAGACAGGGTCTCTTACTGAACCTTGAAGCTTACCAATTCAGCAAGACTAGCTGGTGAGCAAGCCCCCTGGATATGCCTGCCCCACCCCCTGGTGTCACTGAGCCTGGCTTTTATGTGGATGCTGGGTCTGCACTGAGGTCCTCAAGTTATGCAGCAAGCCCTTTACCCACCGAGCATCTCCCAGCCCCAGTTACAGTATTCTGTTATCTTTATCTCTACCCAGGTCCATTCCCTCACGTCATGTCAGCTGCTGCAGAGGAGGCTCCCCCAGTGTCTCTCTGTCTAGTAACCATCACGTGTTCTAACCATGGTATCTGATACCATTGGTTTAGCTGCCCCAGCTATCCCATAATATTCTAATTGTCATGCATTTTCACCAAGACTAAAGTCAGGAAGTCCTAAATGATGTTAGTTTTATATTCCAGGTAGATATGGATGAAGGCGTCCCAAAGCAGTCCTAGCACAGGGCTGCCCAGTGTGCAGAGAGCTGTTTGGTAGCTGGGGTGTGGGTAAGGCACACAGAATGGAGGGAATGAAGTTCAAATTCCCCAGTCTTCTTCCCACTTAGTCAGATACTATTTGAGTGTACGGCTCTTGTTGGTTGGGGTTTTTTGTGGGGGAGGGTTGGGGTGGATGGATTTGTTTGTTTTTTTGTCAGGGTCTCACTGTATAACCCTGAATAGCCTGAAACTCACTCTGTAGACCAGGCTGGCCTCAAACTCAGACCTGCCTCTATTGGAGGGCTGGGACTAAAGGTGTGCCCCCACACCTGGCTGATGTTGTTGAATAGGTTTCTATATTGTTTAGGGCCCAGTACCTTAACTCACTAACGTTCTAACACGTTGAATGAGTTTCTTCAGGTGGAGCGGTGTAGTGGGGGGCTATCAATATTCTGATTTTACACACCACTAGGACTAGCAAAGCAGTTTGTTCCAGGGCACATTGTAAGTGGCTTTCATGAAAAGCAAAGCTTGTCTTGCATGGAACCTGCTTGAACTTAGGTTATTAGCACTCACCCTTGGCATGGGGAAGACTCAGCATTCCTCTTAGCCCTTGAATATGATGCATACCTAATGCCACAGTCCCTCTCATGGTATTTATAGAGAGAAAATGGGCCTAGAAGAGGGGGACCCGGCAGAAGTCACAGTTAGCAAGTGGTGGGGACTGAGCTGCCTGGCAGGCGCAGGTGATGCTAGTGTGAGGACCAGGAACAACAGGAGTTGAAAGCTGAACTCTGCAGTGTAGAAGAGGAAGCAGCAGTTACTGCTTAGACTCATAGCTCTCGTCAGCACTAATGATCTGTCTCTTGTCTTTATTTCCTTTTGAAGTGTTTTAGTGACTCATACAGATGCAGTCAAAATCTCAGATTTTGGTACGTCGAAGGAACTCAGTGATAAAAGCACCAAGATGTCCTTTGCTGGTACAGTTGCGTGGATGGCACCTGAGGTGATCCGGAATGAGCCTGTCTCCGAGAAGGTTGACATATGGTGAGTGCTGCTCCCCGACCATCGCAGAGGCCCCTGCCCACTTTCGCCTGCTTTCTGCCCTCCGTGCTTTTCCTTCCTGGAATGTTCTTCTGTGCTTTCCCCTCTGGTTGATTCTGGTTTCAGATTCTCTCAGGGTAGCCCCTGTATGATATATGCCAAGAAGAATTAGGAGAGGAATTGGTGTGAATATTCAGTAACCAGTCGGTTCTGAGGCATCTCCATGAATATGCTAAACTTTCAGGAAAATTGGAAGTTTATTTTGAATAACAGTTTAGTGTAGAAGGCTTTATGAAATGCATTGCATGAGTCTCACTTTTTTGAGTAAAATATATTAAACAAAATTTACTTGTTCTTGATTGTGGTGATATATTGTGTACCCCAGTAAAGCTTATCTGGGGATCAGAGGACAGAGCCAGCCACTAAATTAGACATAGAGGTCAGGCAGTAGTGGCAGCGGTGGGTGCCAGATATTGTTTGAATCTTAGATGGTCTTTTAATAAAAACCCAGAGCCAGATATCAGGGTGAAAGCTGAAAGATCAGAGAAGCAGAACAGCCAGTCACTAGTTCTTACCTCTAGGAAATCCTCAGCCTAAAGAGAGCGAGTTCCTGTTTCCTCACACCTTATATACTTTTCTGTGTCCTGCCATATTATTTCCTGGGATTAAAGGCATGTGTCAACACTGTGGTAATATTGTATCCCCCAATATATTGTGAACCCTAATAAACTTATCTGGGGTCAGAGAACAGAACAGCCACTAGATAGACATAGAGGCCAGACAGTGGTGGCACACACACCTTTAATCCTATCACTTGGGAGGCAGAGATCCATCCAGATCTCTATGAGTTCAAGGCCACACTGGAAACAGCCAGGCATGGTGGCACACACCTTTAATCCCAGCACTTGAGATCACATGTCTTGCTTGGGAAAGACCCATGCTTTTAATCCCAGGAAGTGATAGCAGGAAGCAGAAAGGTATATAAGGTGTGAGGACCAGGAACTGGAGAGACTTTTAAGCTTTTAGGCTTATAGCAGCAGTTCAACTGAGATCCATTCAGGTGAGGATCAGAGGCTTTCAGTCTGAGGAAACAGGATCAGTTGAGAAGTTGGTGAGGTGAGGTTGGCTGTGGCTTGTTCTGCTTCTCTGATCTTCCAGTGTTCACCCCAACATCTGGCTCCGAATGTTTTATTAATAATAAGGTATTAATAAGACCATTTAAGATTTGTGTTAATGTGGCGCCCAACATGAGGCTCGAACCCATGACCCTGAGATTAAGAGTCTCATGCTCTACTGAGTGAGCTAGCCAGGCTATACACCACTGCCTGGTTCTGTTTCTCTCATGTAGCCCAGGGTGGCCTTGATCTCACAGAGATCTAGATGGATCTCTGCCTCCTGAGCAATAGGATTAAAGGTGTGTGTGCCACCACTGCCTGACTTCTATGTCTTATTTAGTGGCTGGCTCTGTCCTCTGATCCCCAGGTAAGATTCATTGGGTGATATACACAATATATCACCACCCTTGATGTAGGTCCCACCATACAGCTCAGGGTGGCCTGAAACCTGCTGTGTACCCAGACTGTCCTTGAACTCACGATCCTCCCAGCTTAGCCTCTGAGTGCTGTGATTACAAGCACACACCATCTATCCGGCCTTTAGTTAATTAAAGAGCTAAAGTTCGAGTCCGTCCCTCTGAACTGCTTTCTGTGTCTGGCCTGCTGCAGGTCCTTTGGAGTGGTGCTTTGGGAGCTGCTGACAGGGGAGATCCCCTACAAGGATGTGGACTCTTCAGCCATCATTTGGGGTGTTGGGAGCAACAGTCTGCACCTCCCAGTTCCCTCCACTTGCCCAGATGGATTCAAAATCCTTATGAAACAGACATGGTAAGGAATGCATTTCTTCTGTTAATCTCTCTTGCTTTCTTTCTAAAAAGCTATTAAAATTTCCCTAAAAGAGCAGAGGATCTCTACAGGGTATTTGGAAGGAGCCACATTGTGGTGGTGACAGGAGCTGTGGAATTTTAGAGCTGGGTTCAAATCCTGGCTCTGACTTTGTGTTCCCTGTGAAATCAGGGGTGTATATCATCTCCCTGTAAAGCAGAGCCAGCCCCTACTCGTGGAGTTGTGTGTGACTGACGAAAATGTAAGTGAAGGGTTTGCTGTGATGTCTTGAAGCAGCTCTCAGCCCTAACACCTGAGAGCCAGGATTACGTCTCTGTTCCCAGCAGATCACAGACCTGACTTTCCATGTCTTCAGTAGATGCCCATCCTAGGTACATCCCCTTTGCACTTCAGTACATCTAAACTGAGATACAGCCGTTCTTGGGATACAATGTGTGTTTTATAACGCAGAATACAGCCTCAGCCCCTCCCCTCCAGCACACCGTCTGAGATGCACATGCTGTCTTTCTCTTAGGCAGAGTAAGCCTCGTAACCGGCCCTCCTTCCGGCAGACACTCATGCATCTGGACATCGCGTCTGCGGATGTGCTTGCCACCCCACAGGAAACTTACTTCAAGTCTCAGGTAAGCCAGCACGTTCCTACCTCGTGTGAGTGCGTAGTCAGCCAAGGAGCACTGGTAACCTTGCGACAGGTATCTGACCCTATTTGTTGTGAAACAGTAATCATGAGAGTTGGCAGTTGTGACAGTGCATGCCGGTGACATTGTTGAAGAAGAAGGACAAAGCGGACGTGAAGACTGCTCCGCCTGAATTTCATTCAGCACTACTGTTCTTCCTGAAAGCCTTGCTCACATGGTAGCACAAAAGCTGAAGACAAGAAGCAGGAACTTAAGGACCAGACCAAGCCACAGCAGAATTAGGCCCGAGTGGTCCCAAATAAAAAGTAGTTTAAAGTATCCGTTAGCCTTCATTGTACTAAATTTTCCACAACTTGCACTTAAAAAACAATTTACGCATTTATTTAGCTCACCATTCCGTAGGCAGTTGGAGCTACACAATTCTTGTGATGCTTCAAGTTTACCTAGAGGTCTGGAAGCAGGTCCCAGGTTAGCAGGAAGGTGGGTCCAGGTGGCCTCCTTAGCAGGTGTGCTGAACATCTGGCCAGGAGCTAGAGCTCCTCTGTCCTGCGCATGGCCGCTAATTCTTTCACAAGTTAGCTCAGGCTTCCTCACGTCCCCTTGGTTTTCATGGTGACAAGTGAATCAAGAAAGGGAGACCCAGGACAGGTGATCGTCATGCTGCATTGTGTCACGCCCGCCATAGTGCCATGTGGACTGCAGCAAGTCACAGGCCACCAGACTAGACTCTAGAGGTTGATGACAGAAATCACCTCTTAACCAGAGTGTCTGCAGGAGTGGGTTGTAAGGGCGTGGAGCCAGAGGGGGGAAGGGTTATGGCTATTGGGTGGAAATGCTGCAGGTGTCATAGGATGGTGCTCTGAGCTCTATTACTGTGGATGTGGAGTGACTGGAGAGGAGAACAAGTTCCCTTTCCCTAGTCAGACCCAGGCAAGAGCACAAGGCAAAACAATACAGCTTCTTAAAGAAATGTGATGGTCCTAAATTACACCTTAAGATTGTTATCATCATCATGATTTTGGCAATACTAGGGTTTGAACCTAGGGCCTCTTAAATGCTAGGCCATCACTCTACCACTGAGCTCTACCTCAGCTTTCTGTTGTTTGTGTTTTGTTTTTATTTATACAAGTCTTGCAAAGTTGCCCAAGCTGGCCTTGAACTCATTCTATAGCACAGATAGATTTTGAATGTGGGATTCCTCCTGTCTTAGCATCCTAAGTAGCTAGGATATCAGGCCTGTACCACATGCCCAGCTTAGAATTGAACTGTTAATGCTAAATTTCCTACTGGACATATGGCTTTTTCTCATTTGTTATCAGTGTTATTAAGTTTCTAAAATGAGTTTTCTGAAGTGAACTCCATCTCTGCAGTGGCTTCCAATATCATTTCAAAGATTTATTCTTAAAGAGACATTTTATCACGTACATTTATTGACTAAAAATAGACTAAATTAAGTGCAAAAAAGTTATGCTAACCTATAGGGAAAATTGATGTCTACATACTTTACAGATAAGAATCAGGGAAAATGTAATTTTCTTCTCCAAGTGAGACTTGGAAAAGCTTTTTCAGCCCTCAGAATGCAGCCTAGAGATTTCTGAGGATCCTGAGACTTCTTCAAGGCGACCATAAGAAAGAATGTATTTTCATAATAACATTAAGTTGTTACTTACTGTTTTTAATCTTGTTCTCTCAGGAGTATATGCAGGATGCTCTAGAAACTATGTGCTGTGGGATATAACTCTGATGACAAGCAGAATGTTTTCTTATATGCTCATGTATATAACTCACAGTTTTAATGTCTAGCCTAATATCAGTATTGCCCACAAAAACATGTTACATGGAGTCCTCAATAATTTATAAGACAATAATGAGGTTCTGATACATGAGAATTTGAGAGCCAATGTTAGGCATTTACTCTACACCAAAGACCCTGTCGCCAGGGGTGGTGATCTTACCGGCGGGGGTGGGTGGGTGGGGAGCATCTGCTGGAAAGAGGACTGGGCACAAGGAAGAAGCAGAGAGAGTACAAGTAGGAAAGGAAGAAATCAGAGTGTCTGAAGACAGCAGGAGCCCTTCCTGAAAGGACTCCACCAGAAAACTCTCAGACCTAATGCTCCTTCTCGGCAAATCGCAGGGTAGGGAATCCACATGCAGAAGTCAGCAGCCCTTCTAGTCGTCAGAGATGAACTTGCTGAGAAAGAAACCAGACAAAAAGGTCTCCTTCACGATGCAGAAAGCCTGACAGAGAGGTGAAGGACCCTGCAGTGGAGGTGCAGGAGGAAGAAACGGAAGACAGCAGCTGGTAGGAAAGATCTCCTACACTCAAGGACTGGCGAAACCAACATCGGAAAATCAGCCAGTCTGCTGGCTAGTTTTATGTCAGCTTGACACACTCTAAATTTGTCTGAAATGAGGGAGTGCCAATTAAAAAAATATCTCCATACGATCCGGCTGTAGGGCATTTTCTTAGTTAGTGATTGGTAGGGGAGAGCCCAGCCCGTAGTGGTCTTGGGTTCTATAAGGAAGCAGTCTGAGCAAGCCATGAGGAGCATGTCTGTAAGCAGCACCCCTCCATGCTCTCTGCATCAGCTCCTGCCCTGCCTGAGTTCCTGTCCTAACTTCCTTCAGTGATGGACTACAGTGAGGAAGTGTAAGCCGAATAAACCCTTTCCTCCCCAGTTGCTTCTGGCCATGTTCATCACAGCAGGCTAGCAAAATCTAACTAACACAACTAGATTCCTGAAAGTGATCCACAAATTCAAGTCATTCCCCATCAAAATACCAATTACATTGTCTATGAAACTAGAAAAAAATCCTGAAAATCATAAGGAAGCATAAAACCCAGAAAGTCCAAAGTGACCCTGAGCCTGGAAAGTAATGTTGGAAGCGTCACACCACCTGATCTGGACTGCGCAGAGCCATAGAACAGAAACAGTGTGGCGCTGTGTCAGAGCAGACGTGTGAACAAGAGAATAAATAGCCAACCCAGCCAGTGAGCCTCAACAAAGGCCAAAAACATACACTGGAACAAAGACGACCTCCTCAAGAAACGGTGCTGGGGAAGCTGGGTGTCCACATGTGGACAGAGCGCTGCATCTCTCTCTCATACACACAGCCTGCACAAAAGTGGATCAAAAGCCTTCGTGTTAAGCCTTGAGAGCGCTGGAGAAAAACACAAGGCAATACTTGAAGATGCAAGAACAGGCAGGGGCTTTCTGGAAATGATGCCAGGAGCACAGGAAGTAGCTCTGGGACCCACACATGAGAGTTTGTGGAATTCAAAAGCTAACAGTGACCAGCGTGAACAGTCATTACCAACTCCACGGCAGACGGGGATTAATACCCGGAAAAACAGGGGACCAAAAAAGTGAACACCAAGATAGTCAGTAACGAGATAACAATGAATGAACGGTTCTGAGAAGAACTGCAAATGGCCAAGAAATACTTGGAAACGGTGCCCAGCATCATCTGCCCTCAGGGAAACACAAACTAAACTGCTCTGAGATTCCATCTCACCCAAGTCAGAATGGCCGCTGGTGAGCGGACAAGTGAAAAGAAGATAATGGGGCTCAGAGCTGCCATTGCTGGAGTTCATGGGAACATCTGACTGGTTACATGAGCGCTGGATCTCAACTCAGGTCTCACGGTTCCAGAACAAGCTTCTTAACCCCTGAATTGTATAAATAGACCCATAAAAGTGATCTTAGAGCAGAGATCATGTGATCGTCTCTATAGATGCATAAAAGACATTTGACAAGGGTCAGCATGCCTTCACAGCAGAGGCTCTAGAGAAGGGTTGATGAGATGACTCAGTGGGTCAGGGCACTTGCTGCCGAGCCTGGTGACTGAGTTCTACCCCTGGGGCCCACAGAGCGGAAGAGAATCACACACACACACACACACACACAGAATGAAATGAATGAATGAATGAATGAATGAATGTGCTTTTTAAGTCCTGGAGGAGGAAGTTAGGGTTAGACAAAACTACCTTGAAACAATGAAGATTATACATGACAAACCTGGAGCCAACATTGTACTAAACAGGGAAAAGCAGAAAACATTTCCTCTAAAACCTGAAACAAGACAAGAGTGTTCACCTCTCTTCTTGTGTTCAGTGTTGTTATTATTTATTCAAAGCATTAGTTAAAACAATAAGAGAAATGTGTAAAGTTTAAAGGTTAAAAGTGAAATGAGATTATCCCTATTTACAGACATGACTGTACACTTAAAAGACTCTGTAGATTCTGCCAGAAAATTCCTGCATTTAATAAACACACTCAATAAAGTTGCAAAATCTATCAACATACAAAAACCAGCAGCTTTTATAAATATAAATAATAATTAACTCGTTGAGAAAGAAGTTAGGAAGAACATCCCATTAGCAATAGCTCCCCCAAACTAAGTACTTAGAGTAAACCTTACCAAGCGTATGAAAAGACTTCTGCAATGAAAGCTTCAAGACAATGAAAAAAGAAATTAAAGAAGACACCAGACAATGGAGAGCCTTCCATCGTCCTGGATTGACAGAATTAATAAAGTGAAAATGGTCATATTAGCAAACGTATTCTAAGATTCATTGCAATTCCCAACAAAATTCCAGTGACATTTTTCACAGAGCTAGGGAAAAGCATCCTAAAATTCATATGGAATCACAAAGGAGCATGCGTAGAAAGCAGTCCTAAGCAGACAGCAGACAGAATGGTGCTCGAGGCACTGCGGTACCCAGCCTCAGAGTACACCAAGAGCCATAGTGGTGAACGCCTGCTGGCACTGGCACAGAGACAGACATGTAGGCTTGGATCGGAAATAAACGGCAGCTTCTTCTCTGACAAAAGCATTGATAACTGGGGGTGGGGTGGGGGTGGATCCAGTCAACAGACAGTGTTGGCAAAGCTGGATGTCCATCTGCAGAAGAATGAAGTTAGAGCCACATCTCTCACCCTGCACAAAAATCAACCCCAAGTGGATTAAAGGCCTTAGTTTAAAAGCTGCAGTGTTGAGGCTGGAGATGGCTCAGCAGCTAAGAGCACTTGCTGCTCTTCCAGAGGACCTGAGTTCAGATCCCAGTACCTATATCCAGGGGCTCACAACCACCTGTCACTCCAGCTCCAGGGATTCTAGTGTCCTCTTCTGGCTGCCATGGGCATCTGCTCACCTGTACACATACTCAGACACACACACACACACACACACACACACACACACACACACACACACACACACACAGTTTAAATTAACCTTGAGAATAAAGGAGGCATATTCATGGCACTCCTGTGTTTTTCTTGCTATGCACTCAGATGGACTCTCATGGAAGCACAGTCCTCAAACACAGACATGTGTCAGAAACTCTTTAGTACTGTCACTGATGTCAGCAAAGATGTGATTTATTTTTATGTATTTATTTTTGTGAAACAAGAGTAGCAGCAAGTGCTCTCTGGGAAATCTTTCCAATGTAGGATATGGTTGCAGACAGCTTTGCTCCCTTTACTGGCAAACTATCTTGTATCGCAACTTTGAAAAGCCAATTTTGGTAGAAGCACTAAGTCAAAAGCCACTGAAACGGTCAATTTAACAATATATATGTTTGGAAAATGTCATATTCTAAGATTTTACTTCAAGAGAGGCTGGAGAGATGGCTCAGTGGTTAAGAGCACTGGCTGCTCTTCCAGAGGACCTGGGTTCAGTTCCCAGCACCCACATGGCACCCTCACACAGACACACATGTAGACAAAACACCAATGCAATGCACATATATAAAAATAAATAAATTATTTTTTAGAAGATTTTATTTCAGTGCTCTCAAGCCAATGTTAACTTTCCTGAAAACCTCCCATATGCAGAGCACTGTGCAGAGCAGCCAAGGACCTCCAGTCACTACTCCAGTGGGCCAGCTCACTTTCATTATTGGGTCAATGGTCAAGATGAAGTGCTGACCTCGCTAGAGGTTCTTTTGGGGCCAGGAGAGGAGAGAATAGGTCAGGGGAGGAGAGGAGAGCAGTATGTCGGGCATCCTCCTTAACGTGGGCTTCCAGGTTAAATGACTATCCACGGGTGGCTTGTCAGCAATACCAGTTTATTGCCTACAGTCTGAGGCTAGGAAGTCCACGACAAGTCCAAGTCCCCAGCAGATGTGGGACGTCAGAAGAACACATCCTGCTTCATGGGTGACATTCTTTCTCTGTGGTCTTTCTTCATGGCGAAGGGCAGTCAAGTCCCAGCCTGCCCCCTATCGAGGACTATGGGGGTTCTGCCCCTCAATAGTCCTTTCCCAGGGTCCGGGAAGAATCTACGACCAGCTGTTAATCTAAGCTTTGATGATATGAAATGAATCTATGTACACAAAACTTTTTAGTCCATATACTTTATTCTTTTGAGTCAGTTTTCTCTCTACACAGCTTCAGTTCTGTTCTCATGCCTAGTTTCTTTCTTGCCTCGTTTCTCTCTACATTTATCTGCTGTCCCCTCTAAGTTCTATCTTAATTCTCTCATCTTAGTTCCGCCCCATCTAGGTTCTCATCCATCTAGTTCTTTCCCATCTCAGCTCCTCTCTCATCTCCTTCTTTCTCATCTTGTTCTTCCCCATCTGGCTCTTTCTCATCTTCCATCTCATTCCTCTAGTCCTCTCTTCTAGCCCTTCTGACCTATCACCTCCTCAAAGCTCCACCTCATCCCTTTACCTTGGGACTCTCAGGGTGTGAGAACACAGAGTTCAGAGTACAGTAATGTCTGTTCTGTTCATTAATCCCTCCAAGGTTTTCTCCAGACCCAAAATGTCATTTCTCCCTCAATAGCTCCTGGTCTGCTTGTTGCAACAATTTTTGCTAGTTGCAGTAATTTTTCAACTGCTTAAAAATTGTTTGCAATATATAATACCTCCTTGCTAGTTGCAATAATTTTTCAACTATTTATAAATTGATGTGTCTTGGTCTGAAATTGAGACCATATCTGGCTAATGATAATGAAGTATTTGTGAACTGCTAGTGAAGTGTGAGGAAGGCTGTGAGCCTTGACCCTAAACCCTGCCCTGACCCTGTGTGACCCCCACCCACTCACCTAAATAATGGGGAACGCCGTTCTTCCCTTACTTAAGGAGTCTCTGTGAAGGACTAGTGAAGAACAGGAGCACAGGTACCCTGTGTGTTGTTGGCTTGTAACGTGCTATTATTTACCTACCAGGGAGCTAAGAACTCAGCCTGAGTTGGCTTTGTTACCTTCTCAGTGCTTCTTCTGATGAACTCCTAAGATTAGTAAGATGGAGGCTGATTGTGTTTTGTCACTATGCTGCTCCATGGGGAATAACTGGGTGTTTCACACACACACACACGGTTCTGCTCTTACTGTAGCAGTGACCTTGCCTCCTCTTACCTGCTGATAAGATGCCCTCAGCATCAACTGTCCATCACTGGTGGCTCCTAGGCGCAACTGTCAGTCAAGAGTGCTGACAGGCATAGTGCAGTGAGCTGGGATACTAATCCCTTTTCAAGATCTTGATTTCAGTTCTTTTGGATGGATGCTGAGAAATGGGATTGCCATGATCAGGAACGTTAAAGACAAGTGTTAGTGGTGGTGTGGGGAAATCAGAACCTGTCGGACTGCCGGTGGGGGTGCAGATGGTCCAGCGCTGTAGGAGACAGCTTGGCTGGCGCCCCCTCAAAAATTCAAAGCCGCACTGCACGTTGCACATGATGCAGAGGTTTGTCTCTTGGCATGTGTCTCAAGGTGGAGGAGCAGTCCTGGGAGAATGCACATTGTTAGAGACACCCGGTTATACTTCCAGCCCATGGAGAAGTCTCCTTGTTGGGCTCTTGTGATGGTAGTCCACACATCAGTTTTCAGAAAACAGCTAAGTGGAGATTTTATTCAGCTGGCCTATTGACCCAGCAGGAGTTTGTCAGCTTCTGGGGTTGACTTGGAAATTGTGTCCCATGGAGGGCACAGTGTCCTTTCTCACTCTGTGAGCTTACAGCAGAGGTGTAACTTCATAGCCGCTCTGGATCTCCCTCCCTACAATTCTTTACCCCCAAATTCTGTCATTGTGTGGTTGTCCTGTTGCTGACCCAAATGTGAAATTCAGCCCCTTCCTTGACTTTTTTAAGTGATTTTAAGAAAACCAAACAACAAAAACAAAAACAACAACACATCTCACCTCATTAAAACCACTGAGTATTTGCAAAGTGGAAGTAGCTTCGGTAACCTGAATCATGTAGTAGACATCGGTCCCTTGGCTCAGTGATCTTGTGAGACTCCTACATTGTTTGTCCCCTCCCTCTCCTCCCCCCCCCCCTCAGCCCACATTCCTGTAGAGGGTACTGCTCTGCCCATGCACTCTGGGATATTCTGCTCCATCTCTTCTTTCCTAAGCAAAGCCGATGTGGTAGCGGATGTGGAGATACTCAGAACCTCACAAACATGTTAAACACATTTGTCAGGGCTTTCTTTCTGCCACCTTGCTGTCAGCTGAGCACTTTTGTCCCAGAAGTGACTGATCGCTGTGCCCTGTGCTGTTTCTGGTGGCCACTGCTGCGGGGAACTGTGAAAGAGAAAGCACTGTGTTCAGGACCAAGCGTGCGGCTTGCAGCTGCGGAAGTGGGAGATGGTTTGTGAATGATTCCTGAGCGCTTCTTGAACACGTCCCCTGAATAAACTCCTGTAGGAAGTTTGCGTGGAGAAGCACGGGAGGAAATGTCTTTACTGGGTCCCATGGACACAGCAGGGAAGGAGACTAACTACAGTGTTTACAAAGCTAAACTTTCCTCCCTCAGGCTGAATGGAGAGAAGAAGTGAAAAAGCACTTTGAGAAGATCAAGAGTGAAGGGGCTTGTATCCACCGGCTGGACGAGGAGCTGATCCGCAGGCGCAGGGAAGAGCTCAGGTCAGCCCACCCCCGTTCTCACCCGGTGAATCCCGCCTCAGTCTCCCCAAGTCTTCCCCTCGCTTTCCAGCTCTCCATCATTACTGACTTCACCCTCCCGGGGAACCTGAAAAGGCTGGTCTCAAAGAAGCAGGAACGGCGTGGTGCTTACTACAGGATGTGCAGAGGGCGGGGTGGGGAAGCTGGCTAATGGATGCTGTCATAATTAGACAGAAAGAAGTTCTCCAGTTCTGTGCACACTGGGGTGGTGGCGCGTAACAACAGTGTACTGGATTGCTCGATCGCTTGCTTGAGTCAAGGTCTCACTCTGTGGTCCTTGCTGAATTGGATCTTAGGTTGCAGATCAAGCTGGCCTAGAAATCACAGAGACCTGCCTTCCTCTGCCTCCTGGGTACCGGGATTGTAGGCCTGCACTGCACCACCACACCTAACTTTGGGATTTTTTTTTTTAATATTAAAGAAGCTAGAAGAAAGGATTTGTAATGTTTCCAACATAAAGAAATGATCATTGTTGGAGGAGACTGCCATGATTACACTGATTTTTTTTCATTAATTTCTCATTTTAAAATATATGTGTGTGTCTGCATGTGGTATGAACACATGAATACAGATACCCACAGAGGCCAGGGGGTCAGGTCCCCTGGAACTGGATTTGCAGATGGTTGTTAGCCACCTGATATGGGTTCTGGGAATTGAACTCAGGTCCTCTGGAAGAGCAGTACATGCACTTAACAGCTGAACCATCTCTCCTGCCCTGGTTACCCTGATTTGAACACTGTACAACAAATACATGTATCAAAATATCACTTGGTACCCTGTAAATATGTACAGCTTTTGTATCAGTTAAAAATAACTAACATAAAGTGCTTGGACCAGCAGGCATGCTGGAGAAGGACCTAAGAACAGGGTGGCTGTGGCAACATCCCCTCCCAGTCTCCAGGATCTGAGCCATTATGGTTCTGTTTCAAAATAAACTAGATTCCGATGATCAGGAAAAAAATTAACATTTGAGTAATAAAAAGAGACCATGTGGTTAGAGGGATGGTTCTGTGAGTAAAGGTCTTGCACAGGAGTATGAGGACCTGAGTTCGAATTCCCAGAGCCCACATAAATCGGGGCATGGCAGCTATGATCCAAGAGCTCCTGGGGCAGGATGGGAGGCAATGCCAGGAGACTCCCCAGAAGCTTGTGGGCCGGCCAGCCTGGGCCGTGCAGTGCAGAGGTAAACTGAGGGCCTCCAGCACAGTTAGGTGAGGAACACACTTCACACGCACACACACACACACACACACCGTGGCGTGTGCACACCATGCACACACCACTACCGTCACTTGTCTTCTTACCCTCTCCTCTCAACTCTGTGTCCCTCCTTCATGGTCCTCTGAACACAGATTCCTTTTATTTTTTTTAAAGATTTATTTATTCTTATTTTATGTACATTAGTGTTTTGCTCACATGTATGTCTTTATGAAGGTGTCAGATCCCCTGGAACTGGAGTTACAGACAGTTGTGAACTGCCATGTGGGTGCTGGGAATTGAACCCAGGTCCTCTGGAAGAGCAGCCAGTGCTCTTAACCACTAAGCCATCTTGCCAGCCCTGAACACAGATTCTTAGAGCACTTCCACTATTCTTGGTGCCATTGGAGGCCAGGAATTTATAAGCTCCAGATCCCAGCCTCAAGACCTACTAAGGCACAGTCAACATAACTATGGTATTAGGCAGTTAGGCCTCTGTGACAAAGTGCCTTAGATTTAGCAATTTATAAACAGAAGAAATGTACTGCTCGTGGTTCTGGGGGCGGAGCAGTTTAACACCAAAGCACCAGCGAATTCGGTATCTAGTGCAGACCGGTTCGCGCTATCATGGCACCCGCATGTGTCCTCACACGGTGGAGAAACAAAAGGCTCCCTCCAAGACCTCCCTGCCGCCACCTCCAATACTGCCACCTTATGGGTGAAGGGTTACGTTTGAGGCCACACCAACCCAGATAAGATCACTGCTGTGGATAAGCATATGATCATGGTATTAACTTTAAATTATGTCCATTAATATGGGACTATATTATATTGTATCAAGATTGTGCCAGTGTACAGAAATGAAGGCTATAAAGTGCACACAGACTGTACTCTTACTTTGTCGATGGCCCGCCTGGCTCTCTGTGTAGCTGGAGGGGCCCTCAGGATAAAACACAGAGCTCAGACTTTCCATCCCCCGCTCCTTGTCTGAATCACTGGGTTAAAAAAATTTTAAAATAGAAACCCCCGGGGCTGTGAATGTTTCATTAGAGCTGACCTCGGGTCTCCTCGGCCTGGCTCATCCTGTGTTTCCATTGACAGACATGCCCTGGACATCCGGGAGCACTATGAGCGAAAGCTTGAGCGGGCCAACAATCTGTATATGGAGCTGAGCGCCATCATGCTGCAGCTGGAAATGCGAGAGAAGGAGCTGCTGAAGTAGGTATTCCGGCCAGTGGCAGCCCTCGCTGCTCCGAGTCTGTCAGTCAGCTGTGCTTGCACAGTGCTGCTGCAGTGAGCATGCTCATGTTTTAGTTACTCGGTCAACATTCCTTAAGGACTGCAGTCTGCAGGTCCCCGCCAGGGTGAGGCATACACATTAGCAGAGTGGCTGCAGGTCTGATTTGGGACCACTTAGTGGACTAGCATGTGTACGTCTCTCTGCCGCATGGTTCAGAGAGGGGCTTCATTTTCAGAAGAACTTCATGTGGATAAGATAAGGCTTGTTGACCTATGGGAAGTACAGTTCTGCTGAAAACCGTGCCAGGGATCCCTGATGCTGCCAAACGGCCGTGGGTCTGCACCCCAAAGAAGCAAAGCTTCTGCCCTTTATTGGGTTGGAGAAGAAACAGATAATGCATGAGTTTGAGCAGAATAAGGTTGAGTTCATTTAAATTCAGTACCTTCAGGTTGTCTGCTTAAACTTGAATAGCAGCCTTGTTGTACAAAGGTGAGTATGGTAGAACTTGTAGGCAAATTCTGCTCTCTCTCTCTCTCTCTCCCTCTCCCTCTCCCCTCTCCCTCCCTCCCTCTCCCTCTCTGTCTATCTAAAAGATAATTTTATTTATAATTTTACACACTGTATTAATATGAATGGGACCTCTTTTCTACTTGAAGTATTTTTCAAGTTAGTTATTTGAGAATTTTGTATGATGAGCTGACTTTTGACCATATTCAGCCCTCACCCATCTGCTCCCAGATCCACCCTCCACTTCCCTACCCAACTGTAAACAGAAGTTTTCCCATCTCGCAGCTGCTCTGTAGTTATAGTTTTTCTTGTTACAAAATTCAGAAAAGAAACGCACAAAAGAAGTGTAAAGTGTATAAGGTTGAAAGACATAAAAGCATAGTTTGGGGTTGGTAATACAAGTAAAGATAGAAAGTGAATTAGGTACCACACTTTGGACTCACCAAGATAGGACAGATAATGGAGTATTTTTCTCTGAATTTGTCAATTGCAAATGGACTGGACATTGTTAATGTAATTATTCCCTATATATATTTATATAATTGTTGTACTTACTATATATAGTTTTATTTTGTTAGTTAAAACCTTCACTTTTAGCTGGGTGTTGGTGGCGAATGCCTTTAATCCCAGCACTTGGGAGATAGAGCCAGGCGGATCTCTGTGAGTTCAAGGCCAGCCTGGTCTACAGAGCAAGATCCAGGACAGGCACCAAAACAACACAGAGAAACCTCTGTTTTGAAAAAAACAAACAAACAAACAAAAAACCTTTGGGCTGTAGGGTTGATGGCTCAGAGGTTAAAAGCACTGACTGTTCTTCCAGAGGTCCTGAGTTCAATTCCCAGCAACCACATGATGGCTCATAACCATCTATAATGGGATCTGATGCCCTCTTCTGGCCTGCAGGCAGAACACTATATACATAATAAATAAATCTTAAAAAAAAAAAAAAAAACCCTCACATTTTATTTAGACAAAAAGGGGGAAATGTTGTATGATATTTTGACTGTTCTGACAAGTAAAACTTGCTTGGAGTCAGAAGGCAGAGCTAGCCACTAGCTGAACAAAATTAACCATAGAGGTTTGGAGGATTGTAGACAGAGAGGAGATAGGAAGTGATAAGGTGGGGTGGAGAGAGGATCTCAGTCCTTTTGGATGGAGAAACCACAGAGGTAGGAAGCAACTGTGGCTGCTCCCCTGCTTCTCTGATCTTTCAAGTTTTTACCCCAATATCTGACTCCTGATTTTTTATTGATAAGATTAATTAGATTAATGCTTCACTAAACCAGCTTTATGTCCCCTGTGGCCACTCTTAAAGAAATCCAGTTCTCCCTCTTTGAGCAGCTATCAATTGCCAGCAGCTCCTTGGCTTCGGAATGGGACTTTATGTCAAACTCCTCTCTCCTTGCTAGGATTTGATCTGGCTTGAGCTTGCACAGGGCTTATGCACGCTGTCATAGCCGGTTTAAATTCATGTGTGCAACTGTCTTCTTGTGTCCAGAGAACACTGTTTTCTCATATTTGTTCCCCACCTCTGTCTCCTCCAGTCTCTCTACCCCTTATTCCACCATGACCTCTGAGCCTTGAGACAGGGTATGATACTTATGTTCCATTTAGGGATGAACATTCCACAACAGCTAGCTGCAGGTCTCTGTGTTAATCACCATCTGCTTCAACTAGAAGCTTCTCAGAGGAGAGCTGAGAGGTGCATAAGTCTATAGGTGTAAGGAGAAGTCATTAGGAGTCAGTTTAATACTCGGTCCATTTAGCAGAATAGTAGGAGGTTCTCCCCTAGGCCTGTGGCCTGTGTAGCCAGAGTTGCTCAGCCTGACGATGATGCCAGCATGGGCTTCAGATAATGGAGTGGGAGGGACTTCAGTCCGAGTGAGAAGGTGGTGGTTACTCCTCTGCTGTTTGTGCCACTACTGCACCAGCAGGCATGCCTTGCCACACTGGTCATTATTGTAGGTCTCAGGGTTCACAGCAGGCAAGACTGACAACTACTTTCCTCTTCCACTAGCATACATGGGACCTTCCAGCACTATGAGAGCTAGCCAGTAGAGATGAAGTTTCCACATCAGTACCAGCTTCATACTGTGCTCTATGATTCTAGTACAAGGTCTTCAGCAATAGGGTCTTACTGTCAGGTTCTGGAGGGTAACCCAAAGCATTGGCAGTAGCCTGTAATGTTTTGGATCTATGGAATCTCAATGGAGCCCAAACTACAAAAGAAGTAACCTATTCCTGGCACTAAGCGTTTTATTTGTTAGCCTGTGGCGTCTAGTAAGAGCATTGTTGAATCTTTATAGGGTAATTTCTCTCTCTCTCTCTCTCTCTCTCTCTCTCTCTCTCTCTCTCTCTCTCTCTCTCTGGTGTGTGTGAGAGTGTGTGGTGTGTGTGTTTGTGTGTGTGTGTGTGTGTGTGTGTGTGTGTGTGTGTGTGTGAGAGAGAGAGAGAGAGAGAGAGAGAGAGAGCGCTTCTACAGTAGTGGGTAGGTTTCCATTTGTCTGTTTTTGAAGACTTTCTAGAGTTATGTATCCCTTCCCATATTCCCTCCTTTACCCTGTTCTCCCATTCCCCATGCCAATTTAACCCATCCTGTTACGCTCATCCTCTTAAGTTTTTATACCACTGCTTTTAATATCCTCTGCATTTAAAGCACCCCCCCTACCCTCTTATTATTTCCTTGACCTCTATGGGTATTCTAAATGAAATGTACCTATCTGAAAATTCAAAGCTAGCATCCACAAATGAGAGAAAGTTAGTCACCTCACTCAGTATGATTGTTTCCAGCTCCATCCATTTCCCGGCCAATTTCATATTGTTTTTCTTCATTTTAAGATTTTTCCATTTTACTTTCTTTTTTAAAAATTGTATGTATATTATGGTTATTTTGCCTGTGTCTATGTCTGTGCACCAAGTGCATAGAGTGCCCATAGAGGACAGAAGAAGGCATCAGATCCTGGAGTTACAGATGGTTGTGAGCCACCATGTGGTTGCTGGGAATCAAACCTAGGACCTCTAGAAGAGCAGCCAGTGCTCTTAACTACTCAGCCATCTCTCCAGCCCCATCTCATTTTTTCTTAATAGCTGAATAATATGCCGTTGTGTAAATGTAACCCCTTTTCATTGTCCACTCATCAATTCATGGATGTCTAGCTGTTTCCGTCTCCTGGAGATGTGACTAGTGTAGCACTGGGCATGGATGAGTGGGCATCTCTAGAGTAGGGTATGGAGCAAGAACAGCATGGCTGAGTCATGTGGTAGATCTGTCTCTAGCTTTTTGAGGAAACTTCACACTGATTTCCGTAGTGGTTGCACCAGTTTGCACTCCCAACAGCAGTGAATGAGTGTTCTCCTCCATCTACAGGGATGCCAGCATTTGTTACCATTTATTTGGGCGGGGGGTGGATTTGTTTGGTTTGGTTTGGTTTCTTTTTTCTTTTTTAGTCGTATATGTTCTACTTAGGGTAAGATGAAATTTCAAAGAGGTTTTTATTTGCATTTCCCTGATGTCTAAGGATGTTGAACATTTCTTAAAAATGTTTCTCATCCATTTGTGTTTCATCTTTTGGGAACTCTGTTTAGTTCTCTGCCTCATTGGATCTGGAGTTATAGACAGTTGTGAACTACCTAACATGGGTGCTAGGAATTGAACTCAGGTCCTCTGGAAGAGCATCAAGTGCACTTAACCACCAACCTGTATCCCCAGTGCCCACTTGTTCTATAGAGGATGCTTAATACAGTGCTCTGGTTAGCAGCCCTCTGATTAGATTCTGTTTTTCCTCTTCAGTAGGTAGGGGATTAGGAGAGTGTCTTCCGGTCCCATAGTTGTGAGGTTCCCCTTTTTCCTCACAGCCTGTTGGCCACCAGTCCACGAGGACAAGGGGCAGAAGCGATGACAAAGAGCGTTGAGCAGCCTGTGAGCACAGTGGAGATATCTGTCTGGGATATAACTTCAGTGAGTCAGCTCAGCTTTACTCCAGAGTGAGGGGAGAGAGAAAGAATGGGGCAGTGGCTGGGGACTCACCTAGTTTACACTAAACAGCACGCTCCTATCATAAAGCTCCTGGTACAAGTCTGAGTTATCATACGTGGAATCACAGTCCTATAGTAATGGTCCCAGCACAATGTCTAGTTACCATATGGGCAGCGGGGCAAGCTTCTGCAGGGAACTGTATCCAGGGTCATACTAGAGGTAAGTCAGGCATCTCCAGGTAACGTCAGGTAGAGAACAGGGCGCCTTCCTGGGGTGAGGAGGTGGAAGTTGTCCGTGTTGCCGAGCTCAGAGACAGCTACTAGGCTGTGGTAGACTACAACCTCAGGCCATCAGGGCCTCCCATGGTACCATCTTAGATCATCTCTGTCCTGCCTTTCTGTCTTACCAAAACCAAAGAGTGGTTTTTTTTTCTTTGTCCCACAGGAGAGAGCAAGCGGTGGAAAAAAAGTATCCTGGGACCTACAAGCGACACCCTGTCCGTCCGATAATCCACCCCAATGCCATGGAGAAACTCATGAAAAGGAAGGGTGTGCCCCACAAGGCCGGGGTACAGACTAAGCGGTGAGAAAACTGCATCCATCCAGCTGACATTTAGATGAATGGGGTCACCTGCAGAAGGGCAGTCTCAGATGTCGTGGACATGGCCTTTCTGTAGCTCACCAGCAGCACATGGCCTGTGGTAAAACCAAGTAGGGAGATGACAGAGCATGGCACAGATCCCAGAAGTCTCGCTTTTTACTGCCTGGGGCACTCTGTTTTAGCACCAAATACAGAACAGAGACGTATACAACAGGGACAGTCAGGCTGGTTGAAACTGCAGCCCTGCTTTATAAGTGTGTGCCTTGGGCCATGTCGCTTGGCCTCTTTCAAATCCAGTATCCTCATGGGTAAATGGTATCTTTATGTTACATGGGGTTTCTTTCTATTCTTATAACCCTTGGAAAAAACTGAGTTAATCGTAATTCTTTATTTTTGACACAGTGGTCTGTGCATATTTTATCAATGTGTTTACTTAGCTCTTCTTAATAACGTAAAACTCACCACCAAAAATAAAAACAGGGCATTGATAATTATGTATACCTAGCTGAGTGGTGCCCCATACTCTACCTCTGCATGGAATTTTTATGACTTTTGTTTTGTTTGGTTCTGTTGGTTTGTTTGTTAGGCAGTTACCCACACTGGCCTCATACTCGTTAATGCCCTCCTGTCTCAATCTCTTAAGTAGCCAGGGTAACAAACATGTGTGATCACACCTCACTGTGAAGTTTGAATAGTATGAAATCATTTTTAGGGTGCTGGTGTTCAAAAGCGGGGTTTAGTTTTAAGAGATCTTTCTTTCTTTCTTTCTTTCTTTCTTTCTTTCTTTCTTTCTTTCTTTCTTTCTTTCTCTCTTTCTTTCTTTTTATGTTTTGGTTTTTCTAGACAGGGTTTTTCTGTGCAGCCCTGGATGTCCTCAAACTTGCTCTGTAGACCAGGCTGGCCTCGAACTCAGAGATCCTCCTGCCTCTGCCTCCTGAGTGCTGGGATTAAAGGTGTGCACCACCATGCCCAGCTTCTTTCCCCATTTATAACTCTGGCTTTATACTGGTTTAATCTTAGTGGAGTTACATCTCTGTGTAGAATGTATGTTTAGCTGCATGGGGCCCCAAGTTCAATGCACCTTCAAAAACAATACTTTTTCACTCCTTTTCAGAATTACCAAATGCTGTGGAGCCTTATAATTCTCACATGCCAGAGAACTGGCTCCATCCCAGACAGGTTACTATAAAGGAGAGAATGTCCTTGGCTCGTAAGACTCGAACCAAATGCAATAAGAAAATAGGAAGGAGAAACACAAGCCAAGAATGTATCTCTAACTTTTAAATGTTTATTAACTTAGAAAGCAGTAGGGTTTTTTCTTTTATGACATTTTCGTACATTCTTAGATTTGGTTGACCTTCCTGTAACTCTCTTCTCTTTCCTCTTCCCTACCTTGAAGCATGATCCTAATTAGTCTTAACAATCAATGAAAACCTGGAGTCAGATATTGGGGTAAAAGCTGAAAGATCAGAGAAGCAGAGCAGCCAGCCACCAGAAACTTCTTACCTCTACTAAATCTCAGACCTAATAGGCAGGTGATCCTGTCTCTACGAATCCTCAGACTGAATGGGCCAAGATCCTGTCTCCACCCACCTTTTATTTCTGTCTCCACCTCCTGGGTGCTGGGATCAAAGGCATGTGCCACCCAAGTTCTGGATCAAAGGCATGTGTCCCCACCACTCAGCCCTGTTTCCCTTTTAGACTGGTTCAATCTCATGTAGCCCAGCATGGCCTTGAACTCCTGATCTCCCTTCTTCTCCTTCCAAGTGCTAGGAGTAAAGGTGTGTGCCACCACTGCCAAGCCTCTATGGTTAACTAGTGGCTAGCTCCACCCTCTGATCTCCAGGCAAACTTTATTTGTCAGAACACAAACAAAATATCACACAACATTATGTCCCATCTCCATGCTCCCCATCCCTGCTTAAACCCTTCCAACCCTAGTAATCTCCCCTCCACACTCCTATCAGATGCGTTCTGTAACCCCCCCACACACACACTCTTCTCCCTGAAGATTTTCCCCTGACTCTCAGGGGCCCCTTTCTAGTTTTCTGACCTCCACACATGCTCATTCACACAAATACATCTGTCTACATTTGAAACTGAGATCCACATATGACAGAGAACATGGGGAGTTTGTCTTTCTGAGCCTGGGTTACCTCATAAATATAATATTTTTCAGATCCATCCATTTTCCTGAATTTTTCATAATTTCATTTTTCTTCACAGCTGAATAAAATTCCATTGTGCATATGTACCTCATTTCCATCATCCTCTCCTCTGTTGATGTGTGTGTAGGCTGCTTCCATTTCCCACCCGCTGTGAGTAGAGCTGCAGTGAACATGTGTGTGCATGTGTCTCTGTAGCAGGTGTATCACAGGAGTGCTAACACTAGGGCGTGTGGTAATTCTAGTTCTGGCTTTTGGAGGAGCTCTTGATTTCCACAGTGGCTGCACCGGTTTGCACTTTACCAAGCGTGAATAAGCAAGCCCCTTTCTCCACACCTTGCCAGCATTTCTTGTCATTTGTTTTCTTGATCGCCACTGAGGTGAGAGGAATTTCAGAGCAGTTTCAGTTTGCATTTCCCTGGTGGCTAAGGGTGTGAGCTGCTGGTTTTCAGCTGTGTGTGTGTGTGTGTGTGTGTGTGTGTGTGTGTGTGTGTGTGTACATAGGTGTGCCCGTGTGTACAGGTGCGCATGTATGTATGTACAAATGGAGAGAGGTCATTCTTGGCTGTTGCTCCTCAGATGACGTCCACATTGTTCTTTTGAGACAGGGTCTCACACTGGCCTGGAGTCCACTAAGTAGGCTGGCTGGCCAGTGGGTCCCAGGTCTACCTGTCTCTGCCTCCCCCCCCCCCAGTCACCCCCCAAGCTGACCATGCAGCCACACCTAGCTTCTTTTTTAAACATGGGTGCTGGGGATCAGACGCATCTCCTCGAGCTTCTGTGGCAAGTGCCTTGCTGACTGAACTGTCCCCCCAGCTCTGTTAGCTTTCTCTAGTCTTTATCGGCCATTTGTATTTCTTCTTCCGAAGATGTTTGTTCAGTTCCTTAGCCTTTCTTTTTTTTATTATGGTCACTTATTTTCTTGTTTGTTTTTGGGGCTCTTTGTATATTCGCATATTGATCCTCTGTCAGGTCTTTAGCTGGCAAAGATTTTTACTCCTGTTCTGAAGGCTGCCCCTTCGTTCGGTTATCTCGTTTCCTTTGTTGTGGGTTGTGGAGACACTTTTTAACTTCATGAGGATTTATTGAGTACCTGCTGTATACAGGGTGGATCTTTCCAGTAGACCATGTCTAGACCAAACTCCTTGAACATTTTAGATCTTGCCAATGAGCCTGAGGTTTTGTTCTGTGGTACCATACCTCTTTCCTCTGGGATGGACAGCATGCCCAGATGTATCATTAGACAGATGTCTGATGTGAGGAAACTCCCACGCCCATACCTTGCTGTGAGAGTACCAGGCTGACAGCCAAGATCACAAGGAAGACATTAAGGACCTTGCAGAACAAAGCTAGTGACCCAGAATCCGGAGGAATAAAAGCTGCCAGTAAGACAGCCCAGATGAGAACAGCATGCAAATCTGATGATCTGAGTTCAATCCCCAGATCCCATGGTAGAAGGAGAGAACCGACTCCCCTAAGTTATGCTCTGTCCTCCATACATGCACCATGGAACACACACACACACACACACACACACCATGTGTACCTCCCACAAGAATAATTAGATTTTAGAGAGAAGTCACTGGGCGTGGACATGTAGATGGTTTCCCAGGTCCTGCTGTTTTAAACAGCGCTGTGCTGTACCATTAAGCAGCTCTCTGTGTGCATCTGCTGTCTCTATTGGATAAATCCCTGTGTCGGTGAATGCTGACTGAGAGGGTATGTGAAACGAGGTGGGTGGCTCACAGTACTAGGTCCAGTACTCAGGAGGCTGAAGCAGGAAGATTGCCATGAGTTTGGGACTAGCCTGGGCTACAGAGTAAGATCCTATCTCAAACAAACAGACACACAATAACAACCAAGTGTGTGGGCCCAGGCATGTAGCTGAGCAGTAAGGCACTTGCCTAACAGGCACAAGACACCGGATTTGATCCCCAGAGTCGCAAATTTACAACCCAAGGGTGTATTCAAAAGCTTGGCGCATTTTACCCCAATGCTAAACATGTTTTGATGTGTTTGAAACAAATCTGTTCTTCGTCCCAGGCCAGACCTGTTACGCTCTGAAGGTATCCCCAGTGCAGAGGTGGCTCCCACTGCATCCCCTCTGTCTGGAAGCCCCAAACTGTCCACGTCAAGCAGCAAGAGCCGATACCGAAGCAAACCTCGTCACCGCCGAGGGAACAGTCGAGGCAGCCATAGTGACTTTGCAGCAATCTTGAAAAGCCAGCCGACCCAGGAAAACTCACCCCACCCCACTTACCTGCATCACGCTCAGGCTCCCTGCCCTTCTCCCCAGCAGCAATACCAGCAACCCCCTTCTGCCCTGCCTCAGAGCCGCCATCCCCGACTCAATATGCATGGGCAGGACATTGCAACCTGTGCCAACAACCTGAGGTATTTTGGCCCAGCAGCAGCCCTGCGGAGTCCACTCAGCAACCATGCTCAAAGACAGATGCCTGGCTCCAGCCCGGACCTCATCTCCACAGCCATGGCGGCAGATTGCTGGAGGGCTTCTGAACTTGAGCAAGGTGGACCCTGGGGCTGCTGTCAGACCGAAGCCTATGATCCCTGTCTCCAGTGCAGGCCAGAGCATTCTGGATCTTTAGATGTTCCCACCACTGAGCCAGTGGGAAGCAGCCCAGACTGTTCCAGTTCACCAGCACACAATCCTCTTTCAGGAAATGCCCAAGGCTCCGAGAGAATGGAGGCAAATGGATTCAATGGCTGTCAATCCGGTATTTCTCATCAATTCCCACCCCCAATGCTACCTCAAAAGACACGGCCCCTTCAGAAGGTAAGGTATGACAAGAGTAGCCCGTCACTGCCATCAAATGATGTCAGAGTCAATCATGTGGTGCACATTATAAAACTGGATATTAAAAGGTGTGCCTTTGGGAAAGCGTGAGCCCACAGAGCACAGATGTTTCTTTTGTTCTAAAGACTGACTTCTCCTTCCGTGGTGTTCCAGAGGTGGGCCAGGGAGTTGATTTGAGGGATTACTGAACTGGGAGACCAGGATAACCATATATTAAAGACACATAGTCAAAATGTTTGCAAACTATTGTCCTAGAACTCCAATCTTGAGGGGTGGCCCAAGGAAGTTTAGGAAGTGGAGATTCCTGGTGCACAATGGCAAACATGGTCTTGGAGAAGACACACAGTGAACTGTCACCTAACATTCCTGCATCTATTTTGGCGACACAGCTTTTTAAAGCTCGAGCTTCTTAATCTCCTTGGCACCAATGCTCCTTACAATGTAACGTTAACAGCCGTCTTGACCCAGCTAGTCTTGAATCATGAAACCTGTTTGTCTTCTCCACTGACCGCCTTGCAGTCCTCTGTGGTGTTGGAGATCTAGCCAGGGTCGTCCACTTAGCACCTCTGGGAATCCACCACTGTCCATGCAGAGGGCCCAGTAGTGGACTCTGCCATGCTGGTCGACTTGAAGACTACATGAATTAGTAAGTAGAGAGAATCTAGAATGGCATCTGGAATGCAGCCTGCTTAATGTTAGCTTGCCTTGCTAAGGTTTCTAACAGAGGTGATTGTGAGAAGTGTTTGGGACATGGTGCGCATTTAATCCTAAATATTGCTTCAGCTCATATCACAGCTGAGGGGAAGGGGGTGTAAGATGAGGTTGTTTGGTCAACTAGATACTTCATGGGAAAGGAGCAACAGCCGGGGACTGTGTGCTGTTCCAGAACTGTGTTCCTTCCTCCACGTGTGCCACTGCTGCTGGCTGAGCAGAGGTCCACGTGAGGTCAATGTGAGCTAATCCATTCTGCATCCAACCCAACCCCTGGAGCTGGTAACATAGAGTCCATCCCTCTAGAATGTACAGGATGGCTGGTTGGCTAGTTGGTCGGTTTGGTTGGTTTGGGGGACAGAGTCTTGCTGTGTAGCCCAAGCTGGTCTCAAACTCAGAATTCTCTGGTCTCAGCCTCCTGTATGCTAGGATTATAGACATACACCACCATAGCCGGCAGATGCCTTTGCCCCCAGCCATCTCAGTGACCAATTTTAAAGCATAAGAAACCCAGACCTTTTCTTAGTCACTCCATGTCACATGTGCCTTTGAGCCACCCTGCTGCCATTTAGATGCCATATATGGCTCTGCAGGCCCTAGAACACAGAGCACATTCAGCTTCATTGGAACTGCACACCCCATAGCAGCTCAGCTTCTCTTTCCCAAGATGCATTTCTGTGGGGGTTCCTGATGTAATTGCTCATCTTGGCAATCAGGATTACTAATTCCAGCCCTGTCTTTCCTATTGTTAAGAAAAAATACATGTCAAAATACAATGAATAAGATTGTGATATTTTAGAACTGGCTTTTGTAAATGTAAATTACTCTCAACCTTTGGATTCTTTCTACCAGCTCAGTGGTGGGTCTGTCTAAGCTCCTAGGAGACTGTAATCCAGGGACTATGGTGCTGGGGTAAGGACAGTTGATTTTACCTATGACCGATTTTCTGCCCTTAGTGCCAGTTGAGATCTTCCCTATGGGGAAGATTAGCTGCCAGCCATTCACTTAGGCACCCGCTCACGTCGGCCACAGAACCCAGCAACCATCTCAGTGGTCCCGGCCAGAGCAACCTTGTCCCCGTCAACATGTGGACTTGGTGAAAATGCATGAAGAACCTTTTTATAACTGAAAAGTGGTGACTATAGATACTTAGGAAGTGCTGTTCTGGAGTTGAGTATACACGGGTTGTTTTTACATTTAATACTGTATGACATTTAACACTGACATTTAAACACTGTAATCTTCACAAGACTGTAGTATTAGTGGCAAAACAATTGATTTGGAAAGAGGAAGCACTTGCTGGGCTTGCAGAACTGGAAAGCCCCTTCAAGATGGAATTTCTATGAAAGGCCTAGAACCACTGGCAGTTATAGGACGGTGTCCCAAATCCGAGACCTCGTCAGCTTCCTCTCCACTCTCCTCTGGACACTTGCATGGGGCCTCCACCTTCTGAAGGCAAAGGGACACTTCTGTGTCTTCTAGCATCTGGTAAAGGGGCTGTTGTCATAGAAATGGGGAGCATTGCTGCTGAATGGAGGGTACATATGGATGTGTTGGTTTGGGCTGCTTTGCTTTGGTATTAGGGAGTTGTTTGTTTTGTTTGGGGGTTTGTTTGTTTGTTTGTTTTTGAGACAGCGTTTGACTAAATAGCTCAGGATGACTTGGAACTCTCTATGTACCTGGGCTGCCCTCGGTCCACCTGCCTCAGCCCCTGGAGTGACGGGATTCCAGTTGTATGCTACCCTCCTGGGATGTGGATGGAGATGTTCGAAGACGCCATCAGCAAGCTATCACTAAACCCCTTTAGAATGAAAGTTAAATCTGTTCTCTCCTTGTCCTCAGAGTGGAGATGACTCCTCGGAAGAGGAAGGGGAAGTAGACAGTGAAGTGGAGTTTCCTCGAAGACAGAGGTAAAGCCCCCACAGGGAAGCTCCCAAGCATGCCGCAGGGGCTCAGCCAGAGACCCGTCTGCAGCCGCTTCACAGGGAAATTGAACTAAGCGCTGACGTCTTCCCATCAGGTGTGCAGGCTGCTCTGCACAGCAGGTCACAGGTCATCAGATTCATTTTCACAGAACCTCGCAACAAGGAGCGTGAATATAGATACACTGTCACACACTCCAGAACATAGACAGTGTCTGGTTTGGGAGGGGTGGCACGCGTTTGTGGTTCAGATGGTTTCTGGCGGGTCTCCTTGGGTTAGTCTGTTCATGCTGCTATGGTCAAATACCACAGACTAGGGGGTTTATGGAACAACACATATTTCTCCCAGTTGTGGGAACCGGGCAGTCCAAGGTGGTGGTGACAGTGATTCCGTTCCTAGTCACAGCTTTCTTCCTAGCTTTCAGACCGCCTTCTTCCTGTGTCCTCACATGTCAGAGATGGATAAGTAATAGAGAATTTGGGGGCGGGCAGGAGCTAGCAGGCTCCCGTCACTCTGGCTGATTGACAAGCCAGGGAGCCACTCCTCCTCTGGTTAAGCCTGTGTTTTCCCTGTTTCCAGGCCCCACCGCTGTATTAGCAGCTGCCAGTCCTACTCGACCTTTAGCTCCGAGAACTTCTCTGTGTCTGATGGAGAGGAAGGGAACACCAGTGACCACTCAAACAGTCCCGATGAGTCGGCTGACACGAGGGAAGACCGCCTGGCAGAGAAACTGGACGACCTGCTGTCCCAGACGCCCGAGGCCCCCATCGAGATCTCCTCCCACTCAGATGGGCTGTCTGACAAGGAGTGCGCTGTACGGCGCGTGAAGACACAGATGTCCCTGGGCAGGCTGTGCGCCGAGGAGCGTGGCTACGAGGTGGGCACCTCTCCCTCGTCCTCACCCCACTACGCCCTTCCTGGTCCTCTGGATTTAGAGCATTATGCCAGTTCGCTTTCCATTGCTGTGATAAGCACGGTGACCAAAACCAACTTGGGGAAGAAAGGGTTTATTTCAGTTTACAGCTCATGGTCCATCATTGAGAGAAGCCGGGGCGGGAACCAAAGCAGAGCAGGAGCCTGGAGGCAGAAACCGAAGCAGCGGCCGTAGAGGACAGCTGCTTGCTGGCTTGCTCCCACGGCTGGCTCAGCTTGCTTTTTTCTTTTCTTTCTTTCTTTTTTCTTTCTTTTTTTCTTTTTTCTTTCTTTCTTTCTTTCTCTCTTTCTCTCTCCTTTCTTTCTTTTCTTTTTTCCTTCCTTCCTTCCTTCCTTCCTTCTCTCTCTCTCTCTCTCTCTCTCTCTCTCTCTTTCTTTCTTTCTTTCTACAACCCAAGCCCCCCTGCTCAGGGAGTGGTACTACCCACAGTGGGCTGGGTCCTCCCACATCAATTGTTAATCAAGAAAATGCAACCCAGACTTGCCTGAAAGCGTTTTCTCCAGTGAGGTTTCCTCTTCTCAAAGGACTCTAGCTTGTGTCACGTTGACAGAACGAACTGCACAAGTAGGTTCAGGCCTGGGGTCGTTATCATTTTCAGTCAGTAGATAAAATATACACTGCCTCCACGAAGTAAATAAATAAAAACATGTAGCCGTGGGGTTCTCTGAGTAAGGACAGTGTCTCACAAATGAGACAGAGACATGAAATGTTCCAAAATCCCCACCCCACCCCACCTCTCACCCATCTCCCAGGCCTTCCCTCCCTGCCCTCACTCTCCTCTGGAAGACATTGCCACAGCCCAGAAGATACAGTGCTTCTTCTGTAGACTAGTACAGCCTTTGGAGACCCAGAAAATTGGGGTGCTTGTAGGTGTAGACCCTGGACTCAGACTGCCTAGATGCAAACCCCAGCCATTCTACCTACCATGTGACCCTAGGCAAGTTGCTTAACCTCGCTGAAGGTCAGTTTCCTTACCCTTACAATGTATGTGGTATCTATCAAATCTACGAGAAATGACCTCCTTCAGCAGGTGAGTAGACTGGACGAACAGATGTAAAGGACTTACGGTAAGTGGTACCCGGCCCTGGAATGCTATGGAGATGGGATGTGAGGGAACTGGCAAGTTGCCACAGCCACCATCGGCATTGCCAACTTCCTGTAGTCCTTTTCTCCGTAACTTCCCTGAGAACAGGGCCCAGTGTCCTTTGTCAGCTCCTATAACACGGGGAGTTCAGCTCACCTTCAGGGAGGGCTGTAGAGACGAGTGAAGGGCTGTCACGTGGGACACGTTCAACATGCCCTCCCTGAGGGTTGTAGACGCGAATTAAGACCTCTTGTCTGAACTTTGCAGAACCCTGTGCAGTTTGGAGACTCGGACTGTGACTCTTCAGAGGGGGAGTGTTCTGATGCCACCGTTAGGACCAGCAAGAACTACAGCTCTGCCACCTGGTGACAGGGGGCTCTCCATCAGAAGATCTCGAGACGCTGGCATCTCGAACCCTCTCCAGCCCTCGACAACTCCCTCCTGCATTTGTCTGGGAGGAGTGGCCGAGTCCCAGAAACAAGCCACACTGACAGGAACATGAGATTTGTTCAATCTCTGGGGAAATACCCAAATGAAATTCCGTCTCACTGAGCATTTCAATCAAGAATGGCAGGGATCTATTGTACTGAAAACTCCAGCTACTGTAACATTGATATTTATTTTTGTTGGACATTTTAACACTTTGTATTGTAAAGAGTGAACTATATATGATACACAGACACAATAATTTCTTTACAAAAAAAAAAAAGGAAAGGAAAGAGTCTTTAGGAGCAACATTTGGAATCTGTGGGGCTAGGAGGTGTCACGGTCACTTGAACCCAGGACCAGGTCTTTTGTCCATGCTTGAAGAGTTGTAATGAGACACAGTGAGCATTTAAAACACAAGCCAAAGGAAATGCAGCCACATTAAGTCCAAGCAGCTTGACTACGCAGGGATGGAAATGACCTGGAAGTTGAGTGATCTAATAGCACTAAAGCCTTGGAGGGCATGTGCTTCCTCACGCAAACAGAACCGTAGCTGCACATCTGGAATTTCATTCCTTAAACACTGAGTAGGATCTGGCAGTAAAGGTTACAGTGTCATCAAGTCTTGCCCTTAGCAAACGCTTCCCTTTAAATGCTGCCGCGGTCACGGCCGTGACCAGCACGGTCTTTCAGACCATTTTTCTTTCTTCCCACCTGCTGACCACTCCTTTCAGGAAGTGGGATAAAGGGGTAAGAAAAAAAGAGCATCTGTGACTTTAGGAAAACATGCCTGTAAAACTTCTTTTTCAGGATGGAGGTTCATCTATACATGCAAGATGGCACAGCCCCTCTCTGGACCCCGTTGTCTATCTCCTGGAATCATATTGATTCACACAGAAGGCAGCTAGGATGTGTGTGTCCAGTGTCCAGTCCCAAACCATCTTCCACTTTGTTCGTAATCTCATTCTAGCTTAGAAGCTTTGGTGGCCGTCTGTCACTGTAGCAGAACAGGCGAAAGCAGCAGCGTGCAGAAAAGTGACCGTCTCACCACGTTTTCATTCTGAATCACTGCAGTTTTGTTTAGTTGGTTAGGAAATTTCTAGAAGGAACAGCTGATGCTAAGCAGGTAATTAGGATCCCTTTAGTTTCTCAAAAGCATATGACTTTTCCTGTGTCCAGAGTCCCTGGGCTGTAAAAAGTACCCCACGGTGCTTTGTGGAGTCTTGGCTTGAAGCTGGAAAGGTCTCACAGCCCCCCCCCCCCAGGGCTGGATTACAGGTGGGCACCTCCATGCCTGGCTTAAAGATGTCTTATCTAGAATTTGTAAGCGTACGCATTAGCCTGACTTCCTGTGTCTCCAATGCAGGCTTCCGCCAAGTCCGAACTGGCTGGTTCTGGCATTGCATCCTGTAAGGATGTTAGGTATTAAGACATTCCAACCCCAACGGAAATGGTGCCCCTGGGCTGGGTGTCATTGACTGCATCGGCCAAAAACGAAAAGCGGGAGGGGATTTAGAGCCGGTCTTCTGTTTGACCCTCCTTTGTTTACACTTTATGTTGAGACATTGATTTTAAAATTTAGTGTCTATAATTTTTAGCTCATAGGAAGGATGAAGGAACATGTTAAACTTAGAAAGCAGTATTGTTTTGTTAAATTATTCCATTTTGTATGAACTGTAGCAGGACTACACAGGAGAGCTTAAGTTATGGCATTATTATTGTTGTTTTATTTTATGGTGTCATGATTTTCTGTTGACCAGAAGGTGTGGCTTGTGATGTAGCACAATGACTGTTTCTTGCTAACCATGAATTATTATGGACTTCCGTGGGCCTAGTGAAGGTCTGGGGCTGGAAACGTCCTCTGGAACGCCTGGCATTCCTCAGTGTACCCCCTCGTTTCCGGAATACAGAAGCAGTGGTCTGAGGAGGTGTGCTCTGCCCTGACGCCCAATGGGTACACTGTGACTATTATTATTATTTTTCTTTTTACTTGATTGTAAAAACTCCTGAATGGGCAGATGACCAAGTTGATGACCAAGTAGTTCAAAAGTCCCCAAAGTTATAATCTTGCTCAAATGTCTTAAAAATAAAATCATGGCACTGTAGTAGAAGCAAAAAGATTTAATGCTCAAAAACAGCAAGACAAAGCGTTTCTGCAGGGGGCTCATGAGGTAGTTTTAAGAGCAGACAGCAGAGCGAGTCATCTCCTTCCCGCTGAGCCCCACAGACTGGGAAGAGTGGAAAGACTAGAAACAGAGAAGTGTGTGATGCCTCAGTGATGTCCTTCCATAACAGACAGGAGTTCGGGGGGGGGGGGGGGCCGGCGGCGGCGTTGGGGCTCACAGGGCTGGGGAACCACATCAGAGGCAGTATTCCCTCATCCTCCAGCCTCGGGTCCCTTATTCCTTGGAATTGAGACTCTTTCTGTCCAACACAAAGCAGAGCCAGCTGTTTGTCCTGCTCCGTACCCACCTTTAGTGGCAACAGAGAAACATGAAAGCCAACTTCTATCTGGCACCTTTCCACGTCGGTCCTCCCAGAAAACCCACCCTACATGCCAGTCTTCATCAGCATTCTGAATCCCTATCCTCCCTGTCTGTCACACTAAGGCCACCTTTATCTAGATTAACTATTACAGGCGTGCTAGGCATGTGGCGTTGACTCCAGTCATTTCACTGTATCACCAAGATAGGAGTAAAACCCAGACTTTTTGAGTGGAGTTATGGTTCTAAGCAAGGTTAAAAGGGAAAAATAGTCTCTACCCCGCCCTTCCTCCACAGCCTGCCTTGTAGGAACCAGGAAACTCGGACTGACTGTGTTTCCTTGAAAACATTATAGTCATCAGAACACCGAGTGGAGAGTTCAGGGAACACAAGAGCCAATTCTTCCGTGCTGTTAGCTGCCACCACGCTTTGGGGCTCTGAGAAGCCTGGCTAGACTGATCTCAAGTTCCATCACTGATTGAAGGATGAATATGTACATTCTTTGGCCATCTGTTTTTGATTACCAAGATGAGTTTTGTTTTTGTATTGCAGTCAAGCACTGGATTTTCTTTCTTTTTCTAAATCATGTCACTGAATAAAAACCCCTCTTACAATTGCTTAGCACAGGAATGGAGACACCTATATCCACTTTGAAACATACCTCACCTTAGAGCTAGCTGGAGGACTGTGGGAGATCCCGACAGGACCATGAAGTGATGTGGTTAGGTGTCTTGGGTAGCCTGATTGAAGACTGAGCATTTTAGACCTTTAGTTCCACCAAATTAATCCTGGAATTAAAGTCATTTTGAGTAAGTACTGTCTAGTGCTTATTCAGGGGCCCTTTGTGCCAAGTCATTCTCCTATCCTACTCTAGGGGATGGAGGGATGGATGGCTTTGAAATTCCTGTTACTGACTCAGGGTTGTCAGTGTTCCCACAAGGCAGCATTGACGTCTTCTCAGTGGGAATGCGTTCCTATTGATTCAGTGGTTTACTGCTTTTTCTCATGTCCTTATGTCTCATGTTTTTAATGATCATTTGTTTCATTCTTTGAGAATTTCATACATGCACACAATGAAATAGATCATACTCGCTCCATTCCCCTTCCATATCCCACTCAAAACCTCCTCCTCCTCCTGACTTCATGCTTTTGTTTGGGATGGTGTGTTTTAGGTTGTTGTTTTGGTAACTCACTAAGTCTAGTAGTGCCACCCATGTGTGCATGTGTATGAAAACATCCCCTGAAGGACCATGGGAGTGACCCCTCCTGCCCCCCCCCCCAACAGCTGTCAACTGCCAGGCGCTCCTCAGTGGGGTAGGACCTGGCGATCACCTTCCCACATCAAATTCTCTTTTTTAAAAAAATTTCTAGCTGGGTTGGTAGCATATACCTTTAATCCTAGCTCTGGGAGAGACAGAGAAGGCAAGGCTCTGACTTGGTGAGATCCTGTCTCAAAAAATAAAATCAAATAAAATCCAAGGAATTCCTGCCCTGCTCCACGTATACCGTGTTTATTTCTCCAGAAACCGAAACACTACCATGTGCCACCATGGATTACCTCTGCACTAAACACCATGGGCATCATCATTTACTGAACACCTTATTGCTCCCTGCTGAGCCTTGCTCACAGCCGCTGGGCCACTCACAACAGCATCTGGAGCATCAGTCTTGACTTGTTGGAACTGGCGTGCAGTGTTTATTATCCCAGCTCTGAGCTCACCATTGTTCCCTAAAGATGATTCTAGACCTTGAGTTCCCTGATGGGCAAGTATAGGACCATGCCAGTAGTCGTCTTATGGGTCCCCAAGGCTGACAGGGGCATGCCATGACAGGCAAGGGGCCACTTGCCTGTATTCTCTCCCTCTGGACTGCAGTCCAGTTGACTAAGCACCCGTTGCATCTCTACCCACACGGAACTGTACCAGATGAGCACACTCTTCCCTGTCTACGAACTGAAGGTTCAGGTGTGCGGTCTGTTACGTATTTCCTCCCAAAAGGCTGGGAGAATGATGTGAGATTTTTGTCAAGACTTCTCTTCAACTGTCAGTATGGATTCAGTGCCTTTCCAGGCAGCAAGGTTTTTCTTTGCTGATGCCATAGAACAAATGTCCCAATGTGCTCACCTCTCTTAGACTGGCTCACTGGATACGTCTGTTTGCTTATCTGCATGGCTTAACTGGCATTGCAAATGCCCGTCCAAACAAGAATGAACTGAACTAGGCTGCTGAGTGGAGGACCCAGTGGAACCCAGAACATTTCTCAGGGACAGGAGGCTCAAGAGGATCGCTCTCAGAGACTGAGAAAGAGCTTGGTTAGGCTTTGGTAAATGCCACACGCACGCACGCACGCATGCACGGCAAAGGCGTGACAGCAAGGTTTCAGGTGCCACATCCTCAGCAGATGGCAAGGCCACTGTCAGGAAGCTTCCAGCACAATCACAGCCCTGCTTCCCAGGGCCTCTGCACAGCACTGGAGGTCACTGGTGTCTGGCCAATGACCACGGTCCTCCCATGGCTACAAGCTAGAGGGCCCAGCCACATGTGCAAGCTATTAGAAAAAGGTATCTTGACCACACTACCCCAGTGGCTCTCCACCTCTAGAGTTCCACATCTCAGAGGATGGGGAAACCTTTTGAGTCTTTTTTTTTAAATGTTTGTATGTCTGCCTCCATCCCTCCCTCTCTTTCTATGAGTATTTATTACAGTAATTTGAGTTCTATTGATTTAGGGCAAATGAATTTCTTTCTGGTACCTATGTCTCAAAATGAACTCCCTTGTCTCCCTGAAGCTCCCGGGTCCCCGGCTCTGTGTCCTTTTCAGATACTGGCTCTGGCTTTGTACCGAACAGCAATGGGAACAAGAATGATGATGAAAACAAACCAATGCATGAAATTAAACCAAGTATACCTTGTGTCTTCTGGTCCTGTCTCTTCCTGCAGGTGCCCTGCCAGGGTTTTCAGGGAAGGGCGAGCCGGCTTCTGCAGCCAGGACCCTCACACTTCAGAGGCAACAACTAAAGTCGCAGTCTCCACTTGGTCTTGAGTTTTCCCATAAGAGCTTAGGCAGGCACTCGGCTTCTTCCTGAGCCATCAGCTGCCGTTCCTGCAGCTGTCCTGTTACCATGACATCACCCTTAAAGACGCCAAGAGAGGCAAATGGGGAGCTGGCATAATTTGGTCAGAGGCCTGCTGGGAGTGGAAAGCTAAACCAGTCTTTTGGATTATATTCTTCAGCCAATTCTGGTCCCTTTGGAAAGGGCAGTTTGGGGTCAGCAATGTGTACAGGCAAGCTCTTATGTTCTGTCTTCACAGTAGAATGTTTATGCCCATGGATTTGGGAAATCCTTTCACCCGTGAGCAAAATCCTGCCGGGGACACACGTCTGGGGAGCCCGAGAGCGAAAAAGGACATACATGCAAAGGGGGAGAAAACCCGTCTTCTCTCTCTCCCTCTCTATTCCAAAATGCTCTGGAACCACTGGCTTCAAGCGTGGTGTCCTCCTCCTACCCCTCATTAGAAAGGCCTCTTTTACACATTAAAAAAAAGCCATGACGTGGAAATCCACTCTTAATGTGGAGCCTGAGTATGCACATCAAGCCCAGATTGAAGCCTTGGCAAGACTCTTGGCTGAGCCCAGGCTTGAGACAAACACACCGGCCCAGCCTGTGATGCCTTGGAGCAGCAGTTCTGGTGAGTCCTTGTCGTGAGTTGTTCCTATGAGGCCCAAGCCCACAGAGCTATTAGCTCAGCTGCCGAGGTCCACAGTCCAGTGCCCCAGCTGGAAAACGCAACGACAGCTCCCAGTGACTACAGAATAGCCCAGCAATCACACCACTTTTTCCTCTCGGGATTAAAAAGTGCAAATTCCTCAGCTGTTCTTAGCAAAGGCAAAATAGAAAACACGCACAGGGTGTACTGGCTGACAGCCTCCTGTACTGATGCCACTCTCCCAGCAGGAGGCAGCAGAAGGGATTCCCAGGCAGAAAAGGACAGATGGCCATTTGACTCAGATGAAACACGGCAGGGCCTTCGGACGGGGGAGAATTTCCTCAGAACACATTCAGAACATGCAAAGCTGTCTCCATTCATATTTAATCATGTTTGGATCAGCTTAACTATCAAGATATACAACCACAAGGAGCTTAGACGTAGACAGAAACATCAGTGTGTGAACGGGGTACTACAGGGATCATTGCACTCAAGCTGTGTGTCTAAGTCTTAGGCAGTTCATCACATGTCCCTTGGCTTATGGAGAGGTAGATCATCAGCAAAAAGGTAGAGAAGACACTCTTCAAGAGACTAACAGGGGCTGGAGTTCTGTGTGACACTAACACCCACAGGGACTTAACAGGAGTACCTGCTACACAGCCTGTCCAAAAGGCCACCTTCTCCCAAGACATCTCAGGGACCGGCAAGAGGCAAGCCCAGAAGACTGAGTTCCCTGGTCCTGGATAGAACCAAAACAAGATTTTCTAGAAAGCAGTCCATTTCACAGAACCCTGCTAAACGGGACTGGACCCTCAAGCAGAACACCCTTCTAATAGGCCTCTGCGCACACTAGGACACCGTTGAGATCACCTTTTGAGGGCAATTAAAACACAGTAAGGGCATTAAAAGGGCCATCACACAGATCAGCAGCAGCGTCCAGTGCTGTGGTAAACACGGAACCTGTGTCACGAGTCCTTCCTGCCACCCAGGCGACTGGTGTTGCTCCTGTCACTCAGCGCCAGGTGCTTCCGGCTAAATTTCTTGATGAGGGTTCCAGGAACCAAAGCGACCAGGGCAATGGCCAACAGCTTCAAGACAGTTTCCCAGGAGAAGAGAGCATCCAGAGAAGTGAGAGTGGACAGGATGGAGCCTGTCTGTACGCAGATGAAATTATATGGGATCAAACCTGGAAAAGGAAAGTAGAGATGGTCCATGGGTGGGCAGGATGGTAGGAAACGGCACTAGATGATGCCCGGGGATTCAGAACAGTGGCTCTAGCTCTCTGTCCAACTCTTAACCCCCTAAACAATCTATCTCCTTCCTTTTCTCCTCACACTTCCTATACACCCCACCTTCTCCAACAAAAGGCCTTACGATGGGCCACACAAATATATATATTACAATAAGGAGAATTTACTACTCACACAGAAAAAAACAATAACTCGGAGAGTGAGCTGAGAGAGAAATGCTGGAGTCCATGCACCTGCTGAAGGTGGGACCCAAGAGCCAAACCAGAGAAAGGAGACCAAGCAACATGAAATTTCTCAGTGTGCACTAAAGTGTTTCAAAACCCAACAAACAAAACAAGTTTCTTCAAAGTACAACTCTGTATGTTCTGCACTCTGAGAATTCAGCAAGGCTCTGGGCAGCAGAGTCTGTCTACTAGCTGGGCAGCACGTGGCATAAAAATTCCTTAGAGTCAGGCTGGGTGGCACATGTTATCATTTCAGTCATCAGGAGGCTGAGGCAGGAGAATCGCAACAAATTCAAGGCCAGCCTGGACCTTATGCTGAGACTTTGTCTCAAAACTAAAAACAACAGCCCTGTGATGTTTAAGGAAAAAACAAAAGCACCCAAGTCCGGCATAATGGAGTACGTCTTCAGCACCAGCACTCAGGAGAGAGAGGCAGATGGATCTCTGTGAGTTCCAAGACTTCCTGGTCTACATGGCGAGTAGAGAGCCAGCCAGAGCTCCCTAGTGAGACCCTGTCTCAAAGAGAAATTGCAAGCCAAAGGTAGTGGATGCCTGTAGTCTAGCACTTGGAAGGCCGAGGCAAAAACCTGAAAGTTTGAGGCCAGCCTCAGCTACGTAACACAGCCATATCACAAATAATAACACAAAATACACTCTTAGGCTCCGCCTCAGAGATCCTAGTTCCTTGCTTCTGCAGTAAAGCCCCGGAGCCCTCCTGTTAGGAGCCTATTCCCTGCCCCTACTCCCGAGTTTCTGATCGGTTAGGGCCCTGATAACCCATTCCTCTACTTCAGTGAAGAAGAACATGGAAGAAAATGACCAGACAGTTCAAGGACACAGGCTGGCCCTCAGGAAGGAACTCTGTCTCCAGAGTCCTTCCAGGCTGCTGTCACTTCGGTAATGACAAGCTTTTAAGCCCCATTAGCAGAGGTGTTGAGGTACTCAGCAAGCCGCTCTAAGACCTGGCTGTGGTCAGCCTCCTTCCATTTCTCTCAGACATTCCTATTAATAGCGCCGGCTCCACGGCACACTTTTACGTGGACGCAAACCCCTGGCTGTCATCGCCCCACACTCTAAGGAAGGTCTGAGCATCTTTGCCCTGGTTTAAGGACGGTGGTGGTTCACTGCAGTGAGAAGGTACCACTCACACTCACAGATGGGTAGGATGTGATCGCTTTAACTTGCAGTAGAGGTGGCCGAAAGCCCACACTTAAAAAAACACTGCTCTTAACCCCAACTCTAATCTGGTTAAGTGATTTCCGGGGGGAAAGTATGGCCATGCCGTTCTCAGAAGACAGACAGGAGCCTCCCTAATGCCAGACCTCCCTATGGTGCAAGGAAGGAGCTCCCTCCCTCTGCACCAGCCCTTCAGCCTGCTAGCACATCTTGGAGTCAAGTCACGGGGTTTACAGAGATGACCCTGCTCAATCCCAGTGCCCAACAGATGCTGGGCACTTATGAAGTACTAAATATGGGCACAGAATGAGCAATCCTTAGCTGCTCCCAAAGTATTTGTATGTTCGAGCCAGAGGAGGGTTTGAAGTCAGAGAAGACTGTTGTGTCGAGTGGCAGGCAAGCACATGGCCAGGTGGGCAGGCGGTGGCAAATGACGGAGGGCAGTGCCTCCACCAGCCCCTCCCCCACCCACATCTTACCGATAAGCACTGAGAAGAAAAACTGCAGGATGGGGATGTTCAGAATCGGGGCCGAGAGGTTCAAGAACCAGTTCGGTGTCATGGGGAAGAGTCTGAGGAACAGCAGGAAAAAGAACAGGCTGTTTCTGTTCTCCTCCACCTGCAGAGAGAGCCCACCATCAGGAGCAGAACGGCTCTCCAGCACGCGCTGAAGCTGGACAGCTCCTCCCCAGCTCCTCCTCCCCCCCCCCCCCCAGGCTGGGAAAGATCTCCCCATTTTGCAAACACAACTACCAGCTTGCTGCCCCTGGTGGTTCACACTTATAATCCCTGCACTCAGGAACTCCGGAGGCTGAAACAGGAAGACTTCCATGCCTTTTAGGCTAGCCCGAGTTACACAGTGAGATCTCGTAAGAAAAACAAAAACTGGGCCAGGGAGATGCTCAGATGGTAAAGCTCTCGCCCTGTCAGCATAAGGATCTGCATTTGATCACGGTACCCATATGTCAAAAAAAAAAAAAAAAAAAGGCCTGGGGCAGGGGCACAAGCCTGGGATCTCCCAGCGCCGGGAGCAGAGACGGGAGGATCCATGAGGCTTTCTGGCCAACAAGTCTAGCTCAGTGAAAGACTCTCTCTCACATGCGCTCACACATACACAAGCATACACATACATACACACACACCCTAACACACACACACACCCCAACACACTACATGCACAGAATTAACTAAATAAAGAAATAAATGAAAACACAGTAGCTAAGAATCAGAGGGGTCAGAAACTTGACTCAAAGCCACAGAGCAGGTAACAACAAGAACTAGACTGGGATTTGATCACAGGTCTGTGCTTCCTAAAGACCACACATGAACCCTGTCCAGCTCCCAGGCAGGGTGAAGGAGCGCTGTGGGAAATCCCTGCTCCCGATCCTCTCAGAGCATGAGCTCAGAGACCTGGCGATCAGGTGTGCCCCGCCTCACCTTCCTCTGCAGCAGGGCCACTTTATCAGGGAAGTAGGAGATGACCAGCTGTTTGCCGAAAACACTGGAGAGCAGGTAGCAGCACGTGGCGCCCACGGATGTCAGCACACAGCACAGCAACAGTCCCAGCCATGGCCCAAACAAGGCACCAGCCAGAACATTCTGCAAAGAAAGCAGGCCCTCAGCCGCGAGAACACCTAGCCGCTGCAGTGGGCCTGTCCTGGAGCCCATGCATCGGCTCTCTCACTTTCAGTGCCTTTCACAGCCAACGCCCAAGGCCCATTTAAAGAGGCAAATGAAAACACGGAACTGTAAGCCTAGCCCTAGGCTCCTCACCCTTACCAGGATAAGGCCTAGCACTCAGTGGGCACTGGCAAGTTAAAAAGGAGACTAGGCGCAGACATTACCTGGCTGTGGCAAGCGCTACAGTTACCCCCGCAGTCACTGGGCACCAGAAAGGGGAAACGAAGCTCACAAGCTATTTCACTATCGTGTAGACCATGAGTGTACCTTCTGTCATCCAAGTAAGATGCCTTCTTTGTTTTTCATCTGATTAGTAAGCTCACACTGGGCTTCCGTGTTGGCCACAGTCCCAATTGACCTTTAAAGTCTTAGTTTCACAAGAACAGAAAAGTTAATTCATACTTCACAAGTGCAGTTTGGCTGGTGAATATCATCCTGCCTCAAAGCACGGGATCCGGAAGAAAGCATGTGGGAAAAGCCAAGTGTGCTGGCACACACCTGTAATCCCAGCACTTGGGAGGCTGAGGCAGAAGGATGGCTTTGAATTCAAGGCCAAATGTGGTGGTATTGTGTTCCCCAAAATATTGTGCACCCTAATAAACTTATCTGAGGTCAGAGAACAGAACAGCCACTAGACATAGAGGCCAGAAAATGGTGGCGCACACGCCTTTAATCCTATCACTTGGGAGGCAGAGATACATCCGGATCTCTGTGAGTTCAAGGCCACACTGGAAACAGCCAGGCATGGTGACTTTAATCCCAGGAAGTGAGGGCAGAAAGCAGAAAGGTATATAAGGCATGAAAACCAGGAACTCGAAGCTTTTGGCCTGGTTAAGCTTTTAGGCTTTTGAGCAACAGTTCAGCTGAGACCCATTCTGGATGAGGACTCAGAGGCTTCCAGTCTGAGGAAACAGGATCAGCTGAGGAACTGATAAGGTGAGGTGGCTGTGGCTTGTTCTGCTTCTCTGATTTTCCAGCATTCACCCCAGTACCTGGCTTCAGGTTTGTTCTTATTAATAAGACCAGTTAAGATTCATACTACAGCCAACCTGGGCTAGCATATGAGTTTCCAGACTGGTCTATGCTACAGAGTGAGACCTCGTCTCAAAACATGAACTGGATAGATGGCGCAGTGGCTAAGAGTGCTTCCTGCTCTTGTGGAGGACCAGTGTTTGGATCCCAGCACCCATGCGCGGTGGCTGACAACTGCCTGTAACTCCGGCTTCCGGGGATCTGGTGCCCTCTTCTGACCTCCACAGGCACCGCACATGTACACAGACACACACATAAATCTACAAAGCATGAACACGTGAACAAATGGGTGAGCAAAGGTCAGCAAACAGGCAAGAGGGGACCTCGGCCGTGTGGCGGCCGTGGCTGTGACACATAGTTGGCCATGAGTCCTGAGTAGTCCTAACCATACCCTCTGTCTTGTGCTACCCCTACCCCATCCTACCGGGGAGAGAGAGCCTCACAACCAAGATCACACTAGGCAGGATTAAAACGCACCCCAATTCTGTGTGTGCAGTCCTTACCAGCCTAGGCTATACAGCACCACGTAGCAGCTGGCTCTCTGTCCCGAAGCGGGATCAGCTCAAGGGGGAAGTCAGTCCAGGGTCAGCCCAAAGGACTTAGCCCCGGACCTCCACCATCCAGCTCCCTCTCTCAGACATGTCTGCTCTTCTTCCCGTTTCCAAACCCCAATCTGCTTGGGTAGGTCTAAGCGGAATCCGGAGTAGGAAAAGGTGCTGGGGGAGGAGAGGGAATCAGGACAACAGGAAGCTTGGAGTATCACTAAGTGCTGAATGCCCACTCGGGACAGCCTCTCCACACTGTGCTTCATGTCACCCTGCCGCAAAACTAAAGAGGTTTCTGGAGGAGGGGCCACATGTTACAGAACAGGAAAGCAGTTGGAAAGAGGGCAAGACACTGACCAGGAAACTGGAGCCAGGGATGGCAAAGCCCTGTTTGTAGAGGTAGGCACTGCAGAAGAGCAGGAACACGTAGGCCTGGTGCTCCTTCCGGTACTCCCGAAGGACCTCGGAGAGCTCCCGCAGCTCGGCTAGGTCTGAGGGGAACCACAGTGACCTAGGGATTCGAAAATCAGATGGAAATATGGACTCCAGAGAAGCCTGGTGCCTAAGAAAGTTACTTGACGTGTCTTCTTCCTAGAGTAAGTTTATAAACACGCAGTCTGGCCATCTGGAAATACACACAAAGATGAATTCCAGATGACAGGTGGCCCAACAGAACACAATAGAGGCAGATGGGAGAGCCCTGACTTGGGAGCAAGAGACCTGGGCCAGCATCCCTGCTCTGCTATGTCCTGGTTGTGTGACCTTGGAGTGTCCGTGGGCCTCGCTTTCCTCCCCTAAAAAGGATCTGGTACTGGGTAACCACTAAATTCCCTCTTCATGTATTCAGGGGGTATAAGATGGAATCCCTCAGCCTCCCCCATGCTGAGCATGGCCTCCATCACTGATCCACATCCCCAGTCTCTTTTTGATCTAGTCCAGAAAGGCAAGTATATTCATTACCAGGCAAGTGCTGAACATCCTAAATTGCCTTCTTTTCAAGGAGACCCCCTCCCCAGCAAGCCCAGAACTATCTGGACACCGTGTTGCCCTAGACGTACTAGGCAAAGCAACAGTTTCAGCATTTAAAATGGTATCTATCTCACATCATAAACACAGCTTTCTTGCTAATGTGGCAGGCTTGAAGCCAACCCTTCCCACGAGCCTGCCTTTTCACCCTGCTCTAGGCCTGGAGCACTGTGAATCCCGTCCAAGGGTCACAGTGCAAAGACTACCCTGCCTCTGCCATCTCAACAGTTCTTTACTCCAGCAGAGATAAACCATGAGCAACCCCTCCTAGGTCTCCTGAGCACCTCTGACATCCACAAGAGAGCTTTTTCAGCTCCAGTGAGAGACAATGGTTACTGAAACCAGCTGTCCTGCTACCCGCATGCCAGCTAAGCCTCTCGGTAATGCGGCAACGCGCCAGGCACACTTCATACACTTTGAAAGTAGTATGCCGCAACTGGGAAACCCGCCCAGCAAGTCTACTGCCTCATGACTCGCTAGGCGGCTGTCATGGGGAGCAGAGTCAGACAGGAAGAGGGCAGACCGGACCATAGCCTCGTAACCCGAAGTCCAGGCTGCACCTCTCAAGACTGGCTGCTGTGGGAAAGTGGGGTGAGGAAGGAGAGCCGTGGTGGCCGAGATGGCTGGGGCTGGAAGACGACCAGGGTGCAGAGAAGCTCCAAGGTCCCCCCACCGCGCATCACCTCCAAGCCTCCGAGCTCCGCCCCAGCCGCCGCCCCGCGCGCTCGCACTCACCGGCCTTGGGGCTCCTCGGCCGACGCCAGCCTCGGCCCCACGGGCAGCCGCGTGGACAGCAGGTACAGCGCGAAGGTGCAGCCGGCGAATACCAGGAGCAGGCCGAGCAGCGCGCGCATGCCGCGGCCGGGCCGGGGAGCGCGCTCCCCGCGTGGCAACGCCGAGCCCTTCCCCGTGCGCCGGCTGGGCAGACGGAGCGCGTTCGTCGACGGGGGGGCGTGGTCTGCGCGGTGCCCCGCCCCCGCCGCGCCGCAGGCCCCGCCCCCTCCAGGGACCGTGAGAGCCTGCTGGTCTGCGCCCTCCTGCCTTCTCCGCGCTGAGCTCCCCCAGCGCTGCCCCCTATGTCAGAACTCGGAGATCTAGGGGTGAGTTGTGAGCCTGCCACAGCCAGCTTGCAGCATGGTGGTCAAACAGCCTGGTCCATAGTCTGTCCCACAAAGCAAATGTAGCCAACAAATGTGGATCTGGCGCTGACGGTGACTACCACAGAAAGAAACAGACTTGCCCTTCTACTCAGCACCTTAGCGGTGGGTGCTCACTATCACCAATCCTCATAAACACATTTCAGTATGTGCCTTAACGGATGAAAAATCTCAGTGTTATAACTCTTGTCTAGGAGCTAGCACGGACAAACCTGTGACACACATCTGAGTCTTACAAAGATTCTGTGATGCTGGACGTGGTAGTCATATGATTGATCCAGCACTTGAGGAGGAGCAGGAGGACCAGGAGTGCAGTCATCCTTAAATACTAAGCAAAATCCAGAAAGGAGCAGGGTAGGAGGGTAGAGAGAATGGCGTCTGGCAAAAGAAAACCCAGATTCAGATATCCAAAACTAGTGTGGTTCTCACACTGTATGAATTCTGAAAGAGGTGAGGTTTGAGTTTACTCTCTAGGATGAGCAAGCAGGTAGAGGAAAAGGGAATGAGCTGGCCCCTAGAAAGCCAACCTTCAGGGAAGCCCAAAGCTTGTGAGAAATGAATGGGAATTGACAGCTTGGGGAGTACTAGGCTGGGGAATTTGTGCGTCGATAAATGATAGGTGGTAAGATAAGCCTGGGAGCATTTAATAAGCATGATTCCACCAGCCAGACATGTGGTGCACGTCTGCAGTCCCAGCATTTGGGAAGCAGAGGCGGGGTGGGGACTTTGAGGACAGCCAGGGGTTTCAATGAAAACCTGTCTTCAAAAGCAGGAAGGGGAAAAGGGAAGATTCCTTTCTCATTTGAGAAAGTCTGCATGTCAGAGCAAGTAAAACATACTCTGAGTTAACTGCAAATGCCGTGGTGGGAAAACAAAAACAAAAACTGTTGTTGGTTCTTTTCACTCTCTGGGGGCCCGCCACTCAGCTCCCAAATAAATACACGGACACTTATTCTAATTTATGAATGCTCGGCCTTAGCCTGATTTATTTCTAGCCAGCTTTTCTAACTTAAATCATCCCATTTCTCTTTAGCGCTTTGCCTCTGGGCTTTTTACCTTTCTTTATTCTATATGTCTTTCTTTCCTTCTTACTCCGTGGCTGGCTGTGTGGCTGAGTGGCTAGCCCCGGTGTCCTCCTCTCCTCCTTTTCTCGCTACTCCCCCTCTTCTCTAGATTTCTCCTCCTATTTAGTCTCTCTGCATGCCAACCCTGCCTATCCTTTCTCCTGCCTCACTATTGGCTATTCAGCTCTTTATTAGACCATCAGGTATTTTAGACAGGCACAGTAACACAGTTTTACAAATGCAACATAAAAGAATGCAACACATCTTTGCATCATTAAACGCATATTCCACAGCACAGACGAATATAACACATCTTAAGCTAATATTCCACAACAGCAAAAACAAAAACAAAAATGGGAAGGACCATAGCAGTGGGAACCGAGCAAGAGGGACAGGCTGCACAGCGGAGACATGAAGTGACAGTGCATGTGGTTGACAAATTGGGGGAGGACTTCAAAGGGCCAAAAGACAGAAAGCACTTCAGCGCACTTCTTTGTGTCAAATAAGGAACATGTGTCAAAATTCGAGAGTACAAAATCCTAGCAACTGGACATGCAAGAATTGATTCCGCAAATATTCTTGGCCTTGTTTTGATATCAAGGGACTGTGAGCATCCGGAATTCCCATCGTCTCAGTACTGGTAGGTTACTTATGGCACATTCGAAAATTGGTATTAAGACACTTCCTAAAAGAAAGAGGCAGGCCTGCATATCCTGAGCTGGTATAGTGTGGTGGTTTGAATGAGAAGGCCCCCCCCCCCCAGATGCAGTAACTAGGACACGGGTACCACAGAGATAGCTAGACTAACAGTCAAACAAGATGCAGGGGTTAAGAATAACATGAGTTGTTTATAAGAAGAAAAAGGGGGGGCTGGAGAGATGGCTCAGAGGTTAAGAGCACTGACTGCTCTTCCAGAGGTCCTGAGTTCAATTCCCAGCAACCACATGGTGGCTCACAACCATCTGTAATGAGATCTAGCACCCTCTTCTGTATACATAATAAATAAATAAATCTTTAAAAAAAAAAAGAAGAAGAAGAAGGAAAGGGGAGTATACTTTATCTTTTCAAGATCCTGAAGTAAGGCAAGGCATAGTGGCAATTTGAGAGTCTGAGACACGTGGTTTACAAATTCAAGGCCAGCCTGGGACAAAACGTAGTGAGACCTTGTCTTAGTTACTGTTCTATTGCTGTGAAGAGACACATGACAAGGCAACTTATGGAATCATTTGATTGGGGTCTCGCTTACATTGTCAGAAGGTCAGCTCATGATCATCACAGTGGGAAAGCATGGCAGTTGCTGAGAGCTCACGTCTTATCTGTAAGTCAGAGGCAGAGAGAAAGAGACTGGGCCTGGTGTGGGGTTTTAAAACCTCAAAGCCCACCTCCAATGACACACCTCCTCCAAGGCCACACCTCCTAATCCTTCCTAAATAATTTCACCAACTTGGAAACAAGCATTCAAATACATGAGTCTATGGGGGCCATTCTCATTCAAACCACCACAGACCCTGGAAAGAGAGAGAGAGAGACAGAGACAGACAGACAGACAGACAGACACAGACAGAGAGACAGAGAAGAAAAGTTACCAAATATTTACACTGGGCTGAGAAACCAGCTTAGCTGGTAGAGTACTCACCTAACATGCACAAAGCCTGGGGTCAGTCCCAGCAGCATAGTTGCACACACCCATCCCCACACTTAGGAAGTTGAGGCAGAACATTTAGTTCAAGGTCACCCTTGGCTACATATTGAGTTCAAGGCCAGCCTAGGATATATGAGGCACTAGGGAGGAAGTAGAAATGGGGGAGAAGAGGGAAATAAATTATGCAACGTTGTGAATTTGTATCAAAATAACAGGACAGGGGTTTAAAAAGCAAGATTACAGATGTGTTATTGGTGAAGCTGGGTAATGGGCACATGGAGGTGGATTTTATACTCTTTTCTCTGTCTCTGTATATATTTGAAATTTTCCAATTAAGAAAGTGGGGGAATGTCTCTCTGTAGGTAGATTTTTCTATCCCACCAACCAGTTCTCAAATAACCACACTGAGATTTAGTAATTACAAATGCTTGGCCAATAGCTTAGGCTTGTTACTAACTAGCTCTTACCACTTAAATTAACTCATATTTCTTATCTACGCTCTACCATATGGCTCATGGCTTGTTACCTCATTTTCTACTTGTCTTGCTTCCTCTATTTCTTGTGTGACTCTGCCCTTCTTCCTAGCATCCTCCTGTCTGGCTCTCCCACCCAGTCTCTTCCTGCCCAGCTGTAGGCCAGTCAGCTCGTTATTAACCAGTGAGAGTAATACATATTTACAGTGTACAAAGGTTTTTCCACAGCATCTCTCCCCATTCATCAAAGCTTATCATTATACACCCTGCTACTTCATGCCTCTGACAATGTTCTTGTGTGTGTGTGTGTTCCAACACAGTCATTCTAGCTTAGAGTGTCAGACTCTATTCCTCTACACACATGTACACATACACACACACAAACACCATACACACACACCACACACACACACACACACCACATACTCATATACATACACACACTACACATACATCATACACATATACATACACACACATATACACCACACACACATACATACACACACCACACACATCACACACATATACATACACACACCACACACACACCACATACACATACATACACACTACACGCACACACCACACACACATACACATACCACACACATATCACATACACGTACACACATATACACCATACACACACGCCACACACATACATACACCACACACACACAACACACACACATACACACAACACACATACACACACATGCACATACATATACACACCACACCACACACATACACACACATAAGCACACATATAAGCACACCTTTGCAAGTGATTGGAACAGATGGATGTCTTCACCGAGAAGAGGGTCCTGGGGCTGTCTGCCATTACAGCCAATGGAATTGCCTTACAGGGGAAACTGAGTTCAGAGAGACTCCCCAAGAACACCAGTCAACACGTCACCAGGTCTACCCATCACCCCACACACGCCAGAGCACCAGAGACAGCGTCACCAGGTCTACCCATCACCCCACACACGCCAGAGCACCAGAGACAGCGTCACCAGGTGTACCCATCGCCCCCAAACATGCCAGAGCACCAGAGACAGCGTCACCAGGTCTAACCATCACCCCACACACGCCAGAGCACCAGAGACAGCATCACCAGGTCTACCCATTACCCTACACACGCCAGAGCACCAGAGACAGCATCACCAGGTCTACCCATTACCCCACACACGCCAGAGCACCAGAGACAGCATCACCAGGTCTACCCATCACCCCACACATGCCAGAGCACCAGAGACAAGCATCCCTGGAGTTCACCAGCCAGCCTAGCCTAATTGGTAAGCCTCAGGTGTCAGCAGGAGTGGAGAGACAGTTCATCAGTTTAGAGCGTGTGCTGCCCTTGCAGAGGACCCAAGTTCAGCACCCAAGTAGGGCAGCTCACAATCACCTGTAACTCCAGTTCCAGAGGAACTGACACCATACATATAATTAAATATAACAAAAATTGTATTTTTTTTAAACCACAAGGTGGACAGCTCAGAAGGAGGAATAACACCCAAGGTTGTCTGCTAGTCTCCACATGTACACATGCATCCACATGTAACCATGAACACACACACACACACACACACACCACCTGCATATACACACGTAAAATTTCTTAGGCTATAATTTAATAATGTACATTAAAAGAAAATAACAGTTTCAAGGAGAGAAGAAAGAAAATATCCATGTTTTGTGCTCACAGTTCTGGCGAGGGGCCCAATCCTATGGCAGATAGGCCATGGCCTTGGGCCTCTAGCAAGGTGGCCCATGATGATGGGAGAATACAAGGACCACGAGTGCTTATGCCATGAGCCAGGAAGCAAAGACAGGAAGACTGGGGTCCCGCAGTGCTCCTAGAGGTAAGTCCCCAGTGACCTGAGGAATGCAGTTTTCCCTTCCTCAGTGTTCTGCTCGATACCTCCCAAGCATCCACACGCATCAGAGGAAGAAGGAAGTGTTCAAAGAGCATGGAAGAGGCAATGTGTGCTGTGACTGCACATGAGGCCCGAGCAGACTCCCTGAAGCGGGCACGTAGAGCAAAGCTCTGGGTGTGAGTAGCAGAGAGCTGAAGGAGCTGAGAGCGCACTCACATTCAGTTGTGTCACTGATTTGGGATTCAGACAGATACACAGACAGAGACAAAGGAGGAAAGGTGAAGACAAGCCGTGGATCCCAAAGCTCCTTGGTGCTAGGCATGGCGGCCGACACTTGTATACTCACAGCACCAGGGAGGCTGAGGTAAGAAGATTCCCAAGGTCAAGGCCAGCTGGAGCATCGTAGCAAAACCCTGATTCGGGAAAACAAATGTTTTCAGGGAGGAGAAAGGTTTGGTGAAGAGAGTTGCCACCCTTCCGGCACCCTTCACCTGCCCATCACCGTTATCTGATCATCATGGAAACATGTCCCTACACCAGACTTCCTTTCTTACCCATTCATTCATCTATCCACCCATTCATCCCACAGCAGCTACTCAGGACCTACATCAGTTCAGAGCTGTGCTCAAAACCCAGGGGCCCCAAGAGTTTGTGATTTGACAGAAATTCCCATTCTTGACATTTGTACAGTTATTTTGGCCCTCTGGAGACAAGGGAAAGAGGGGGAAAGTGTCTATGCTAATATAGGACCAATAAAAACCTCTGAAATCAAAGCCCCTCGCCACAGGCACTGTCCACAGTGGTTGAAGACATCTGAGGGTGATGAGTAAGCGTGCACTGAGCCTTCCTCCACCCGGAGCTCGGCCATCTCCCTTAAACAGAGCAGACCCTTGCTATGTAGGAAGCCTAGAAGATGTGTAGTGCTGTGGTGTCTATCCTTGGTTGTCAACTTGACAACATCTGGAATTAACCAAAACCCAAATGGCTGGGCACGCCTGTGAGGGATTTTCTTTCTCAATTAAGTCAGAAGACCAGCTGAGACATCCAGCCTCATGGACTGAACAACTACTGAGCTCTAAGATTCTCTGTTGGTAGAAAGCCATTGTTGGAATAGATGGACCACAACCTGTAAGCCATTCTAGTAAATCCGCTTTATGTATATAATATATAAATATTATATGCAGAGAGAGAGAGAGAGAGAGAGAGAGAGAGAGAGAGAGAGAGGAGACCTGTTCCTCTAGAGAACCCTGACTAACAAAAGTAGCATGATGACTAAGGTGTCAGCTTGAGAGAAGTTGGAGTCACCCAGGTAATGCAGCTCTGGGCATGTCTTTGGGGAATTATCTTGATTACATTTATTGAGATGGAGAGACCTGCCCACTGTAGGTGGCACCGTTCCCTAGCAGGAGATCTGGACTGTGTAAGAGCTGAGAAACTGGTCCAGGGAGATGGCTTGGCTGGAGAATGTGCTTGCCTCTAAGCCTGATGTCCAGATTCCTGAGACCCACACATTGGAAGGAGAGAACTCACTCCCACAAGTTGTCTTCTGCCCTCTACATGTATATGTGTGTGCACATGTAAATACACACACAATGCAAACTAATAAAATGTAATAATTCCTTAAATGTGTCAAGAAATGGAGGATACTAGCAAGCCTGCATTCATCACCCTGTTTCCTGGTTGTGGCTGGGATGACCAGCTGTCTCCAAGCTCTTCTACCTTGACGTCCCAGCCACAGTGGGCTGTACCCTTGGATTGTGAGCTAAAATAACCCCTTTCTCCCTCAAGCTGTTTTTGTCAGGGTATTTTATCATAGCAACAGGAAAGGAAACTAAAACCATGTAGATTTTGACCCATTTGCTCACGGTGTCCATTTCTTTACAACAGCCGGGGCGGTTTGATGAAGAGACATATCCTGGACCTGTGATATCTTTCCGAAGTGGTCACGTGTAGCAGGAATCTTAAAAGTTCTTACTAATAAAATCAAACCTGAGCCAGGTATTGGGGTGAAGCTGGAAGATCAGAGAACCAGAACAAGCCACAGCTACCTCACCTGGCCGGATCCTCAGCTGGTCTTGTTTCCTCAGACTGAATGCCTCTCAGCTGAACTGTGCTGCTCCAAAGCCTAAAAGCTTAACCAGGCCAAATGCTTCTAGTTTCTGGTCCTCACGCCTTATATACCTTTCTGCCTTCTACCATCACTCCCTGGGATTAAAGGCGTGAGTCACCATGCTTGGCTGTATCCTTGAACACATGGATTTCTGCCTCTGGAATGCTAGGATTAAAGGCGTGTGCTACTGGGGCTGGAGAGATGGCTCAGAGGTTAAGAGCATTGCTTGCTCTTCCAAAGGTCCTGAGTTCAATTCCCAGCAACCACACGGTGGCTCACAACCATCTGTTATGAGATCTGGTGCCCTCTTCTGGCCTGCAGGGATATGTGCACTGTATACATAATAAATTAAAAAAAAAAAAAGGTGTGTGCTACCACTGCCTATCCTCTATGTTTAATATTGTGGCTGTCCTGTTCTCTGACCCCAGGTAAGTTTATTAGGGTACACAATATTTTTGGGAACACAATACCCCCACAGTCACAGCTGTGGGGTGTGTAGTAGCCACCCTCGCATCAGGCGTCTGGACCCTTTGTCTGACTCTCTGTCCCTGGCCCTCTGGGACTTCTTAACTTGGCTGCAGCTGTCATTTAGAAATACTCAGAGGTCACTTCTGCCTCCAGGGAGGCCTCGGAAGGCTTCCCGAAGGTTTCATGCACCAAGAACTGGGCTACGCTTCGCATTCACATTAGCCCCATGAGTTAGAGCGTCGTGTTAAAAGGTTAGCATTGGTGGGATTGTGCACAGTTTATTTTTATTTTCCATCTCTGCACCTTAAAGAATTTCCTAGCGTAATTATGGATTAATGAGTAGGCAGGAAAAAAAAAAAAACATTCTTAAGGATTGCTTTAAATAATGTTGTCTGGAGCTGAGAAGAGGGCTCACAGCACCCAGCACGCTCAGTCCCAGAACAGAAAAACTATCCTGTAACCGACACGTTGGCAACTTCAGTGAAAGCAAGCCCGATTCTCTCCAGACTCTCTCTGCCCGGCCCATGAGCAATGCTGCTCCTGTTTCTCCTCCTCCTTCCTTCCACTTAGTCCCTGGTCTCAGGACAGACCTCAGGGCCCTGAGCCCATCCCACTCTCTCTGGCCATCAACATCATTTCAGAAAAGGCTGGAAGCCAGCGCCTCCCTGCCACCCCAAAGCCAGCAGGGAAGTTGGTGTGGAAAAGGAGAGGTTGCGTATCTATACATGAGAGCTAAGCCATATCAAAATAAAAGCATATTCACATTATGGACTCAAGGGATTTCACAAACCCTTGCCAGACTGGCCTTCCCAACCCACACTTCCCATGAGGTAGTCTGATTTGTTCTCCTCTTCATGTGGAGGATCACCCAGCAAGGCCTCTAGCTTTCACTCCCAAGATGCCTGACCCATGGCCCTGAGGGTGCGATGTGACAGGCAGCAGAGTTGACAGTTCGGAACAAGTGAGGCCCCAGGACGTGGCTGACGAAGCGCTCCGCTGCTGGGAGCCCAGCTATTTCTGTCTTGCCCTAGTTAGGGGCTCCCCTCCCAGTGCTGTTTCATAATCACAGGTCGTTTGACATTTTGTGATGTGACATCCGTGGGATACTGCTGAAAATAACCTTGGGTTTTTTTTTTCTTTTCCTGTGCTTTTGGAGCCTTCAGGATGAAGTAGAGTGAGGCATGAAGGGCCTGTACTGTAAAGATCCTGATGTCACCGCTGTCCATGCGTCCTGACAGGAGCTACTTGGAGCACAGAATAGGTCGGAAGAACGTCTCAACATTTTCCATAAGGACAAGATCATAGCGACACAAGTGAGGCCTGGGGAAACCAAAGATCCTCGTCAGTGAACTCCCCAAACCTCCCAATCTGGTCAGGTAAGCCACCTCCTTACAGTTTTAGAGCAGGTGTTTCCAATACAACAGGCAAATGGATAGGGAAGGCAGACGTGCACAAGAAGGTAGAGTATGGAATCTCATTCAACTCCACTCCACTCTTTTTTTTATTTTCTGTGTAGTTTTGGTTCCTGTCCTGGAACTCATTCTGTAGACCAGGCTGTCCTCGAACTCACGGAGATCCGCCTGGCTCTGCCTCCCGAGTGCTGGGATTAAAGGTGTGCGCCACTGCCGCCTGGCTACTCCACTCTTTTTTAAAAGATTTATTTTATAGCCAGGTGGCAGTGGTGACACATGACTTTAATCCCAGCACTCGGGAGGCAGAGCCAGGCGGATCTCCGTGAGTTCGAGGCCAGCCTGGTCTACAGAGCAAATTCCAGGACAGCCAGGACTACACAGAGAAACCCTATCTTGAAAAAAAAAAAAAAAAAAAGGCAGGGGGAGAGGGGTTTGTGTGTGTGAGTGACCTTCGTGCGTGCTGTGTACCCGTGGACGTCAGATGAGGGCATCAGACCCCTTTTTAACTGCAATTTACAAATGCTTGTGAGGCACCATGTGGGCACTAGGAATCAAACCCAGGTCCTCTTATTCCCCTCTCACTCCCCCTGCCTCTACTTTGTAAGTGCTGGGATGAGAAAGCACCACACCCTGGTTCTTCCTTTTTGGTTTTTGAAATGGGGTCTGGATGAAACCCAGGTTTTCCTTGAACTCGTGTAGCCTCTTCAGCCCTGAAACTTTTGATCCTCCTGACACACAGCCTCCAGACTAGATAGGAATACAGACCTGCACTATTAATTAATTGATTAATCAATTAATCAGAAGATCTTGTTATAAGATACAGTGAATACCCTTTTAAAGAATCTTTTGTTGCTATATATTTTTGGAGTACACTCATTATTGTTCTGTTTGTTTTTCGAGACAGTGTTTCTCTGTGTAACAACAGTCTTGGCTGTTCTGGAACTCACTTTGTAGACCAGGCTGGCCTTGAACTCACAGAGATCTGCCTGCCTCTGCCTCTCAAGTGCTGGGATTAAAGGTGTGTGCCACCATTGTCTGGAAGAACCAGGGTGTGGTGCTTTCTCATCCCAGCACTTACAAAGTAGAGGCAGGGGGAGTGAGAGGGGAATAAGAGGACCTGGGTTTGATTCCTAGTGCCCACATGGTGCCTCACAATTTTTCAGGAAATTTTACCTTCAGTAAATTTTTCAGTAAAAGAAATTCATCATTTTGAAGCCTGAGGCAGGAGAATTGCCACATGTTTGAGGCCAGCCTGGGCTACATCCTAAGACCCTGTCTGAGAAAGAATGGAAGGAAGGGAGGGAGGGAGGGAGGGAGGGAAGGAGGGAAGGAGGGAACAGGAGCTTGTCAAACCTGCCGGTGGCTCACCTGTCTGGATGGACCAGGGACCTCAGCTTCATTCGCAGGACCCTGAGCTTGTACTTTGGACCTACTACAGACCCTGTGGAGAACAACAAGGAAATTTCTGCCACTTTATCCAGGTCTTGATTAAATCTTGCAAGTAGACTCACTTGATGGTATTTCTGAAATGTTGATGGTTCGCTGGAAGGGAGAAATGGCATTTTAAAATGAATATAGATTGCTAATGAGTGAAAGCTGCTTCCAGCCTCCAAGTCTGCCTAGCAGGTGACCCTTTGGTCCCCTTGCCTACACAAGCTGACTTTCATGAGCAAAGGCCCCTAAGTCTGTAGGAATGCCTAAGTGCAGCTGCTGACCTCCCAAGTGACGTTGGGGAAGTGTGCTACTGTGACTGTCTGCTGTGTTCCAGATGCTTTCGGAATCTCGCACACATCCCCACAGCTGCTTGTGGAGTCCAAGCTCTCCACGTGGTAGATCTTACATGCAGCGGTGCAGTGATGAAGCCCAGCTCCGAGTTCTTCCAGCCCTGCCACACTCCATGAAGCCTCAGATGTGATTCCAGTGGGGCTTGGGTGACAAACACCGGTGTGATCCCCTAATCCCAACCTGAGATCTATGTCTGGAGCCAGACCACTGCCCCAAACCCAGGGTGCTTGTGAGTTATCTATGGCTTCCTTTCCCAGTTTCCCAGGGAATTAAGAACAGTGCTGGGCCGCCACAGAGAGAGATGCCTGAGCATCACTGGAGTTTCAGATTATGACGCGTTGGATGTCACCAACAAAATTGGGATCATCTAAATTGAGCCCAGAGGCTAACTTTAAATACATGTTACTTTAACCATTAAAAAAAAAAATGGAATGTGAAAGCAGCATTAAGGACATGAAGGTTTCAGTTTTCTCTGCCTTCCCATTTCTCCCAGGACTGGAGCGCAGATCCTTAGTGCCGTTATGCAAGCTGTCTGCCACTGAGCAGTCTCCCAAGTCCGCTTTGTACTTCGATCTTTGGGGCAGAATTTTACTAATATGTCCAGCCTATCCTTCCGTGGCTTAAGTAGTCCTTGAATTTGCAATCCTCCAGCCCAACTTTCCAAGAACTACAGGTCTTACCATGAGACCCAGCTAAAGTTTGCTGCAAGCCGCAAAAATATACAAAACAGGATTTCAGCTGATTATGACAAAGCTGGTACCTGGAAGAAGCCAAGGGCCTTCCAGAGGTCAGGCTAAGGCTCAAGGAGCCTTGGTGATATTTGGCTTTTGATTATCAGCCGTTTCCTGCTGTGAGTTTCTTGTGTGCTATTGTAGCTTTTCCATCATTTATTGGGCACCATTTCCCCTCTACTAAAGGAATATTTAGATAACCTTGTGCACTGACAGCTATTCACAGCCAGAACCCCAGTTCAAGCCTCCCTGTAATTATTGTCATTGGCAGCATCCGGCCAGGTCCATCCCCAGATGGAGGAAAGTACTTTATCAGATATACCTCTGTACTCTCTAAGGACAGACTTAAGTGTCCAGACTACCTGTTTGAGAAAGCCTGGTGGATAAGCTTAATTTCCTCCTTTCCCAAACCTTACCTCTAGTTCTAGATCTTCCTTTAACTATTGCCAGAGGCATCCACCTGTACACAGGTTGCCTAGTGACCAAGTACACTTTCCCCCACCCTGTAGAAAAACAGCAGATAGCTTGGACAGATAGGAGCCACAGGAAAAAAGAAGGCAGTTTTATTTTCTCCCATTGACCTAGCAACTTATAGAGTCTTAACATTTTCTACTAATCATGTTTAAGACTATAGTTGAGCACAAAAGATCCCTCTTCTTAGATATTACCCGAATTTAGCCTTTAGTTAATTCATTTCCCCATTGGTCACTTCCCTTTGGGGTTGCAAATGATAATTAACGGTTATTGCCTCTCTATGTGATTCTTATCACCCCTCCGTTTGACCCTGGAAGCCTGGCTTTATATACCAGGACTTCCAGGGCACGGAGGGACGGAGAAGAGAAAAGAGAATGGAAGAACTAGATGGGTAAGAACTTGAGAGGAACAAACTGAGATGGGGAAGAACTAGATTGAAGGGCTAAAAGAGAGGACTAGAGGAACGAGATGGAAGATGAGGAAGAGCCAGATGGGGAAGAACAAGATGAGGAAGAACAGATGAGAGAGAAAGAGATGGGAGAGGAGCTGATAGGGGAAAGAACTAGACAGATGAGAACCTAGAAGGGACAGAACTAGATGAAAGAATTAAGATCGAACCTGGAGGGAACTGCAGATAAATATAAAGAGAAATTGGGCAAGAAAGGAGCTAAAAATGAGAGCAGAGTATAAGCTTGTAGAGAGAAAACTGACAGAATAATAAAATGTATGAACTAAGGAATTTCGTGTACATAGATTCATTTCTTCTCATCAAAGATTAATTATCAGCTGGTTGTAGATTCTTCCCGGACCCTGGGAGGGGACTATCGAGGGGCTGGACCCCCATAGTCCACAATAAAAGTTACCTTCTTATGTTTGTCTTTTCTCTTTCTTAAAGTCTAGCTCTTAACAGACAGTTGTTTTCAGTTACATTTATAGTCTGTCATCTATCTATCTATCATCTATCTATCTATCATCCTTCTTCCTTTCTTTTCTTTCTTTCTCTTCTTTCTTTCTTTCTTTCTTTCTTTCTTTCTTTCTTTCTTTCTTTCTTTCTTTCTTTCTTTCTTCCCACCCTCTCTATCTCTGTGTACAAGTGCACACATGCATGGCACAGTGTAGGTCAGAGGACCACTTGTGGGGGAAGTCGGTTTTCTCTTTCCACCATGACAGGTTGTCAGGCTTAGCAGCAAATGACTTTGCCCACTGAGCCGACTCACTGGTCCAAGGCCTTGATCTTAATCAAGAAATGAAAGCAAGGGCTGGAGAGATGGCTCAGTGGTTAAGAGCACTGGCTGCTCTTCCAGAGGACCAGGGTTCAATTCCCAGCACCCACATGGCAGCTCACAACTGTCTGTAACTCCAGTTCCAGGGGATCTGACACCTTCACACAGACATATATGCAGGCAAAACACCAGTGCACATAAAATAAAAATAAATACATTATTTTTAAAAAAAGTGAAAGCAAGAAGGTAAGACCAGTCTGGACTACTCAGTGAGTTCAAGATCAGCCTGGATTACATGAGGCCCTGCCTCAAAACAAACAAATAGATATTTCAAAATTCAAATTTAGGGATTCACACTTGATCAAGATTCACTTAGTAAAACTAAAAGTTCTCAGATGTACGCAAAGGAAACATGAAAGCAGTTGCCTGCGTGAACACCTGAATTAGGTCAGAGCCCTGACCTGCCTGCTCCCGGGTATGACGCACAGTGTCCTCCAGACCCCTTAGGTGCTGCGTATTCTGAAAGTCTGGATTCCAGGCCAGATCTGTGCCGGTTTCCTCCACTTAACCCACTGCTGTGGGATGGTCTGTATGTCAAATTACTCTGATTGGTCAATAAATAAAACACTGATTGGCCAGTGGCCAGGCAGGAAGTATAGGCGGGGCTAACAGAGAGGAGAAAAGAAAGAACAGGAAGGGAAAGGGAGTCACTGCCAGCCGCCACCAGGACAAGCAGCATGTGAAGATGCCGGTAAGTCACGAGCCATGTGGCAAGGTATAGATTTATAGAAATGGATTTAAGATATAAGAACAGTCAGCAAGAAGCCTGCCACGGCCATACAGTTTGTAAGCAATATAAGTCTCTGTGTTTACTTGGTTGGGTCTGAGCGGCTGTGGGACTGGCGGGTGAGAGAGATTTGTCCTGACTGTGGGCCAGTCAGGAAAACTCTAGCTACAACCCACAGCCCATGTACCACCTGAGGCTGGTTTCTCATGATGCCCTCCTTGCTGCTGCCCTTCCGGAAAACACTAACCCGCTGTGGGCACGGGGATATCAGATCTGAAACAAATCAGTAAGGAACCCTGAAAAACGCCACCACTCTCAAAGTTCAAGTGCAAGGAGGTGGCAAGGGTGGGGGTGGTGGGGGTGGGGTGGTGGGGAGGTGAGGGTGGTGGTGGGGTGCTGGGGAGGTGAGGGTGGGGGTGGTGGGAGTGGGGTGGTGGGGAGGTGAGGGTGGGGGTGGTGGGGGAGGTGAGGGTGGGGTGGTGGGGGTGGGGTGGTGGGGAGGTGAGGGTCGGGGGTGGAGGGCAGTGCAGTAGCTCAGTGGGAGGAGCAGACTCAGTCACAGAGTGATGGGGGTACTTGGTGGACAGACTCGCTGCTCCTGCCACACTCACACTGACTAGGTGTGTGGCACTGACCAAACCACTCAGCTCTCTAGCCTCAGTTTCTTCACATGTAGAGTACGTGGTATTAGCATCTCACAGGGTCTAGTCTAGAAACCCCTTAGGCAACGTGTGCCACACACTTGATTCAATAAGCCCGGATTACTGTTCTCAACGCAAGATGCATTCACACAGGCATGTTCCTAGTTTGCTCCCTGTTGCCGTAATAGAAATGACCAAGGACAACTTGGGAGGAGAGAGTTCATTCAGCCTACACACCTGGCCACAGTCCATCACTGAGGGAACGCAAGGCAGGAAGAGAGGCAGGCAGAGGCGGTGGAGGAACACTGCTCACTGGCTTGCTCTCCATGGCTTGCTCAACCTGCTTTCTTAGGCAACCCAGGACCACTTGTGTGGGTTTGAGCCGGGCGGTGGTGGCGCACGCCTTTAATCCCAGCACTCGGGAGGCAGAGGCAGGCGGATCTCTGTGAGTTCGAGGCCAGCCTGGTCTCCAAAGCGAGTTCCAGGAAAGGCATAAAGCTACACAGAGAAACCCTGTCTCGAAAAACAAAAAAAAAAACAAAAAAAAACAAAAAAATGTGGGGGTTTTTTTTTCCAAAAAATGAAGACATTTGAACAACAGAATCTGGGAGGCTGGAGAGATGGCTCAGAGGTTAAGAACATTGGCTGCTCTTCCAGAGGTCCTGAGTTCCATTTCCAGCAACCACATGGTGGCTCACAACCATCTGTAATGAGACCTGGTGCCCTCTTCTGGCACGAAGGCATACATACATAAATCTTAAAAAAAGAAAAGAAAAACAGAATCTATCAAGAACTCCTTAGCATAGATTTGCACACACACAAAGTGAAATGCTTAAGTCTGCACATTTCTTTTGGGTGCCGTTATTATAGCTGTTTATGTGTATGCCGTGTTTGTCTGCATGTCTGTCTGTGTACCACTTATACATGCCTGACACCTGTGGAAGACAGAAGAGGGCATCGGATGCTCTGGACCTGGAGTTACAGATGGTTGTGAGCCACTGCGTGGGAGCTGGGAACTGAACCTGGGTCCTCTGGAAGAGCAGCCAGTGCTTTTGACTGTTGAGCACTGCTCCAGCCCGTTTTGGGTTTTGAGACAGGTCTTACTATATAAGCCCAGCTGGATTTACACCCCCAGGGTAGACCAGGCTAGCCTCACACTTGCCACAGTCCTCCTGGCCCTGCCTTCCAAGTGCTGTGATTACAGGTGTGTTCCACCAGCACAGCTAAATCAGCACCGTCCTTCATGGCTTGGATTTCACAGAAGGCACAGATTTTTTTTTTCTTTTTTCATTCTAACCATCTAATTGCTAAAATAAAAAGAGAAGGAAGAAAAATGAAAACAAGCAAGTGAAACACACAGAGTGGGTACACAAATGAGGAAAGAGAGGGGCGGGAGGGGAGACGTGGAGGAGGAGGAGGGGAAGAAAGCCATCAAGGTGACAAGAGGCGGGGCAAGCTCAAGAATGCAAGTCCCTTCGCCTGCCTTTGCTAGCACGCCAAGAATGGCTGCTGAGTGAGAAGAACATCCTGAGCAGACTCAGCTTGTAGCTCAACTTACTGATCAATTTTGGATTCTGTGACATTTCCATCTTCGCCTCTCAGTTTGATTGTGATGAACCCTCTTCTTACGTTCTTGTTCCAAGATACAATGTCCACAAAGTAATGGTACACTGTAGAACAGGGAGAGAAGCTCATAAGAGAGGTACCCCAGTGCTCCGGGTAGGGTCTGAAAAGCCAAGATCCCCTTTTTCTCCCTCTATTGTTTCTCTGCAAAGACTCAGAGAGGCATTTTCTCTGGTCTTTAATGTTGTTTTTTGAGTCCAGGTCCTTCAAACTCAGTACGTAGGTGAGGATGACATACAGGTGTGTGCCACCATGCTGGGCCACATGCGGCAGACTTTTCTCTACTTTTTCGGCTCTTCTCTTTGGTATAGACAGCGTGAGTGACAGTGGAGTTCAGAGCTCTCCGGTGACCATGTGCAGGGATCGCGGATGCCTGCCTCACAAGCTGGAGGCATGTTCAACCCTTTGACTCATCCACAAAGTTCGTGCTAGAGAACCTTATAATCCAGTTACCAGAAAAAAGATGAAGAGGAAGAAAGAAAGAAAGAAAGAAAGAAAGAAAGAAAGAAAGAAAGAAAGAAAGAACGAAGGAACGAAGGAAGGAACCCACAAAATAGTCTCCTGATGTTTTAAGTGAACTTACTATCATTTTGTGTAGGGTTGCTCTTGAAGACAGTGATCGAATTATGGAAAATTTTAACATTTTCCCACCATTATTTCTCAGTATGTCAGTACCACATTGGGATAGCTTTGGATTGTACTGTGTCAGAATGTGTGGTTTTAAAAATCACTATCAGAGGCTAGCAAGATGGCTCCCTGGAAAGGCACTTGCTGCCAGTTCTGACAACCTGAATTTGACCTCGAATGGATTCCTGCAAGCTGTCCTCTAACCTCCCCTCACAGGCTCCGGGACGCACACACATGCGCACACACGGACACACACACACACACACACACACACACACACGGACACACACACATGCGCACACATGGACGGACACACACACACACGAACACACACACACACATACACACACACACACATACACACACACACGCGCGCGCGCGTGCACACACACGGACACACACACATGCGTACACACACACATGTGCACACACGGACACACACACACACATACACACACACACACACACACACACGTGCACACAAACATCATTTTTTTAAAAAGGCAAGGACTGGAGCAATGGCTCAGAAGTTAAGTGCACTGGCTGCTTTTCCAAAGAGCCAGGGTTCAGTTCCTAGCACCCACATGGTGACTCACAAATGTCTCTAGTTTCAAGGGATCTAGAACACTCTTTTGGCATCTGCAGGCACCAGGCGCATGGTACACAGAGAAACACGCAGGCAAAATACTCATCCACATAAAATAAATAAATAAATTTTTTAAAAAACATTAAAAGAGTTCTGACTTGGGATAAGAACAGAATTCCCAACAATTTCTGACACACCTTCTGCCATCATGTTCTGCTTATTCATGCAAAGCCACATTCTTACTGATTATTATAAAACTAGAATGCTGATGAAGTCTGTGAGACACCAATGGTGCCCTATATGAAGTAGTAGTAGATATTTAGCCAAGAGTTAGCTCCTTATGGAAAGTGAGCAGGCAGGTCTATCTCATCAGAAGAGTTAGCTCCTTATGGAAAATTAGCAGGCAGGTCTATCTCATCAGAAGAGTTAGCTCCTTATGGAAAGTGAGCAGGCAGGTCTATCTCATCAGAAGAGTTAGCTCCTTATGGAAAATGAGCAGGCAGGTCTATCTCATCAGAAGAGTTAGCTCCTTATGGAAAGTGAGCAGGCATATCTATCTCATCAGAATACAATTTTGCTTTTGTATTTAATAAATGATAAAATTATACATATATTCCAAATAATGATTTTAAAACAAACTTCTTTATGATTTATTATCAGCAAATATTTCATTTCTGTGTCAGTTTTATATTTTTTGTTGTGAGCCTAGCCTTTAATGGCTGAGCCATCTCTCTAGCCCTCTGTATCAGTTTTACACATCTATATATCTGGGGATGTTTGAAATGTTCACAGACTGACTCCCTGGGAAGCCACAGGCCATTCCTGCCTAGGAAGCACGTAGGCTAACTGCAGATCTTCATCTCTCCCTCCATGCCTATGTGTCCAGTCCCCCAGTCTCATCCCCAGATCTCTAGCAGAACACCTGCTAACCAAGCAAGTGAAAGATGTGTATGGTAAAATCTTCAAGTCACTGAAGAAAGAAACTGAAGAAGACACCAGAAGATGGAAAGGTCTCCCATGCTCATGGATTGATAGGATTAACATAGTAAAAATGGCATTCCTACTAAAAATCACCTACAGGTTTGATGAAATCCCCATCAAAATTCCAACACAATTTTTTACAGACCTTGAAAGGACAATTTTCAGTGTTGTATGGAAACACATAAAAAATAGGATAGGAATTGGACATGATGGCACATGCCTTCAATCCCAGCACTTAGGAGGCAGAGGCAGGAGGATCCCTGGGTTCTAGGCCAGCCTGGACCACGAAGAGAGTTTCAGAACAGCCAGGGCTACACAGAGAAACCCTGTCTCAAAAAACAAAACAAAAAAACAAACAAACAAAAACCCAGGATAGCTAAAATCTGAATGATAAAGAGCTGGAGGTCTCACCGTCCTTAATTTCAAGTTGTACTACAAAGCTATGGCAACAAAAGCAGACACGTTGATCAATGGAATCGAATTGAAGACTCAGACATGAATCCACACACCTATGGACACCTGATTTTTGATAAAGAAGTCAGAAATACACACTGGAAAAATGATAGCATCTTCAACAAATGTGCTGATCAAACTGGATGATTGCATGTACAAGAATCCAAACAGATCCACACTTATCACCCTGAACAAAACTCAGCTCCAAATGGATCAAAGACCTCAACATAAAACCAAATTCACTGAACCTGATAGAAGAGAAAAGAGGGGGTATCCTTGAACACATTTATTAGCACAGGAAAAGGCTTTCTGAACCGAACACCAGTAGGGCAGGCACTAAGATCAAGAATTAGCAGAAGGGATCTCATGAAACTGAAAAGCTTCTGTAAGCCAAAGGACACTGTCATTTGGACAAAGTGGCAACCTACAGAATGGGAATAGATTTTTACCAACTACATATCTAATAGAGGGCTAATATCCAAAATATATAAATAAGAAATTAGATATCAAAAAAAACCCAATTAAAAAAATGGGTTACAGATCTAAACAGAGAATTCTCAATAGAAAAACTCAAATGCCTGAAAAACACTTTCAAAAGTGTTCAACATCCTTAGTCCTCAGAGAAATGCAAATCAAAATGACTCTGAGATACCATCTCCCACCTACACCTGTCAGAATGACTAAGATCGACAAAACAGAGAGGCTGTGGAGTAAGAGCACTCCTCCACTGCTGGTGGGAGTGCAAACTTGTACAGCCACTATGGAAATCAGTGTGGCAGTTCCTCAGGAAGATCGGAATTGATCTACCTCAAGGTCCATCTTTACCACTCTTGGGCATATACCAAAGGATGCTTCGTTCTACCACAGAGACACTTGCTCAACCATGTTCGTTGCTCCTCTATTAATACTAGCCAGAAACTGGAAACAACCTGGATGTTCCTCAACAGAAGAATGGATAACGAAAATGTGGTACTTTTTGCACAATGGAGTATTACTCAGCTGTTAAAACAAAATGACATCATAAAATTTGCAAGCAAATGGCTGGAGCTAGAAAAAAAATCATCCTAAGAGAGGTAACCCAGACCCGGAAAGACAAATATGGTATGTATTGACTTATATGTGGATATTAGCTGTTAAGTCAATGATAACCAAGCTATTATCCATAGAACCATAGAGGGTAGACATAGAGGAAGGGATTAGAGGGAACAGAGAGATCTCATTATGACAGGGAAACAGAATAGATAGATATGGATGGGGGGCTGGAATGGGAGGATCAAGTGGGAAGAGGAGTGGAGAGGGGGTCATTGAGGGAATACAGGGAGAGATGGCTAAAATAAATTAAAATAAAAAATATTATTTAAAAGAAAAGAAAAAATGTTCACAGGCCAAGCGCCTGTGAGTGGTAGGTTCAAGAAGCCCAGTGTGGAACAGTACTGAGTCATGTGGCATCCACCTGTTTGTTCCCGACCCCAACTTCATGTCTCTTCAAAAACAATTTCCCAGAGGAGGTCAGTGATGACAGTGACTGTCCCGGGGTGCAGGTACTGTGACTCAGTCTCACTTCAGTCCCAATAACCTAGAAGAGCTGCATGATTGGCTCCATTTACCAAACTAGCCCAGGACACTCAGAGATAAGAAAAAAACTTGACCAAGATCACACAACTGTTAGGACAGAAGCTGTGTTGGTCTTACACCCTCTTGGCTCCAAACACCAAGCTCTAGCTCCCACTGTCCTCATTTTCCAGGAAGCATCCAGAAATCGGAGACTCTGTCCTCCTCCAAAATGCTAGGGTCAGACAGAACAGCCAACACCCATTCACCACTCACTGCAGAATGGTTTTTTCTCAGCCGTGTCGAAGAACGCCTTCGTCATCGGCGGGTCTTTGTCCAGTAAATAGTCTTTCCAATTGTCGGCATAGTAGCCTACAAAACAAGTCAGAAACACCGACGCGTATTACATAAACATCAAAGCCACAGAGGGCGTGAGAGCAGTAAGTTTGCAACAACTCTCTCCCACTCCATCTCCAGCCCCTACTGTGAGGATGAGAAAGGCCACCAGGAACATCATGTCAATGCTCTTACCGCTTGCTGGCTGTCCCCATCATAAGGACTGAAGTGCAGAAGGACCCTACTGTGACCTTTTTGGCCCTCAGTAGCTCAGCAGGGAGTGGCACACACATGTCACACGGATAGTTCTCAGTCATTCATTCATTTTCAACATTAAGCCAGATTGGGACTCATTCTTAAAACAGCATCACTAATTGCTATTGTAAAACAATGGAGTCTTGTTTGTTTCGTTCTGAAGATAGGGCCCAGGGCCTCATGCATGCAAAATATTCACTCTTTACCCTAAGCAACACACACACACACACACACACACACACACACACACACACACACACACATACACACACACAGTGCTAGAAATCATTTCAGGGCCTTGAGCATGCTAGGTAGGCAGTCTACAACCAAGCTATATGCACAACCCTTTTGTTTTGCTTTTTATTTTGATACAGAGCCTTGCTAAGTTACTCAGTCTGCCCTTGAACCCACTGTGGTTTTTTTTTGTTGTTGTTTGTTTTTTTAAAAATATTGTTTTGGAGACAGGACCTTGAACTCAAGATCCTCCTGCCTGGGGATTATAGGCCTGCCATAGGCTACCTGGCTCCATGGCTTTCTTGGAGAGCTAAACTAAGGCCACTAAAGTATACAGGACATGGCTTGGTGTGTAACCGTGTTGCTGAGCCAGATGAATGTCTCCCTGCAGGTGAATGCCTCTGGGAGACAAGCTTGAATGCTGCCCTGTGGAGCCTCTTTCTGTCTGTCAGGAAAAATGCTCCTAGCCAACCAATCTTGAAGTCCTGACCACCTGGAATATTTCCTCTAACTCTGGCAAATATCCCAGCAGTCTCCAGTATCTTTTCCCCACCCAAGCCCTGCATGTGGACACAGGAGCCAGGGTATAGAGAGGAAGCATTTATAGACCCAACCTGTTGAAAGGGATCACTCTGCAAGGCTCAGCCCTGGGCTGGGTCCCTAGCTCACTGTGAACCTCCTGCAGCAGAGGTGTGTGCACAGAGTGGGGCAGGCTGTGCAAAGCCTGGGGAGGCTTTACAAACCCTCTAGCATCTCTTCTCTATGACAGAATAGTAAGTCTAGGGGGGCGCAACAACCTCCACGTGGAACCCAATGGAGGTTGTTGTTCTCACACTGGGTATGTGCTAACTTGTTTGCTTTGGCTTTGGGGTGTGTGTGTGTGTGTGTGTGTGTGTGTGTGTGTGTGTGTGTGTGTATTTAATGTTGTTTTTGAAAAAGAAGGTTTCTCTATGTAGCCTGGACTAGTCTCAAACTCCCTTCCTGCTGAGCTGCCCTGCCCTAATCTAACACCCTTTATCATTCAAGAGTAGTTCAGAAAACAAATCACCCCTGAGAAGTTGGCTATAACGTTTGGTGTGGTAGTACACTCTTGTAATACTTGCTACTGCAGAGGCTGTGGCAAGAAGGTCTCAAGTTCAAGGCCATCCTGGGCTACAGAGTAAGCTCAAACCAGCCTAAGCTATATAGCAAGGCCCTATCTCAAATAATAAATAGGGCTGACTATCTAAAACTTTAATAAATACAAACTGAGGCAATTTTTTAGAGAGTAAAATGACTCTAGGATATGTACAAAACTTAACTGTCCATCAGAGATGGGAATTGTGGGACTTACCCAGGAGGGGGCAGGGCACTGTTTGTCCAACACCACAGCTGACACACTTGCCATTCCTGTAATCCCGATAGGAGTCGCAGGGGTAGGCACTGATGGAACAGTTATTTTGCAGGGATGCGATGTACAGGAACACGGACATCTGGTGGTCACACTTGAAGTACTTCATGCCTTGATGACAAAGGGACCAAGAGCAGTGGCATGCAGCGGTTACCAGAAGCACATTTTTCATTTTGTACAAACACCACCACACTTGACCCCCGCTCCTGAATGCCAGGCACTGCCCAGAAAGCTTCCATGTGCTCAATTCCACTTAGTCCTTATGAGAGCCACGGACAGGGAGTCACAGTGGCCAGTGGCAAGGTGGAGAGTAAAGCATATGAGGGCTGCTGTGAGAACAAAGGCAAGCCTGGGGTAGGGAGTGGGAGAGGATGTGAAGAGCTGAAGGACGCTGGATGCTCTTCCAGAGGACCCCAGTTCAGTATCAGCACCCATGCTGGCAGCTCACAACTGCCTGTAACTCCAGCTCCAGCGCATCCAATGCCCTCTTCTGGCTTCACAGGCAATCATGCTTTCATGCAACACACACACACACACACACACACACACACACACACACACACAAACACACACACTTTCAGGTGGGGGAGTAGCACTAGCTGGTACAGTGCTTGCTTAGTATGTACAAGGCTCTAAATCCAGTCTCCAGCATCACTAAAAGGGAGGGCTATAGAGACGGCTCAACACAAGAATAAAGATATGAGTTTGAATCCCCTAGCACCCACATAAAAGCCAAGCACAGCAGCATGGGTCTGTAACCTTAGCACTGGATATGTGGATACAAATAGCTTCCAGGGGCTTGCTGGCCAGCCAGTCTAGCTTACACGGGGAGCTCCATGTTTAGTGAGAAACTCTGTCTCAAAAAAACAAGAGGAAGAGCAGCCGATGAGAACATCCTCTACACATGCACGCATGGGCAAATGCACCCAGTGGCAAATCAGCCCCACACGCATGCACATAGACCTACAAACCACCATCCAATGTTTGAGCAACAGATTGCCCTCATCGTATTTATGCTTGATGAAATGCAGAGTTCAGGACCACCCCCAAATACTGCTGACTTAGAGGAGGCTCAGGAGTTGGGGTCACTCCTGGCCCCCAGCACACCTGATGAATCCCAAAGCCCTGGTCTAATTTTGTAAGGTGGATTCACAGACTCAGCAGCTGCCATGTCAGCGCCTCCAGGTGACACCCAAGCTCAGTGACAGTCAAAAGGGACCAGAGAGTCAGAATGTCAATCAAAATCATTATCCAAAGAACAACTCGGGGCTGGCAAGATGGCTGAACAGGCAGAGACACTTGCCGTCAAGCTCGATGACTTGAGTTCCTGCCCTGGGATCCACAGGGTGGAGGGAGTAAACTGAGTTCCTCAGGCTGTCTCCCAACATCTGGCACACATGTGACCACACTCGTTCATTAAAAAAAATGTAAATCATTTAGTCATTAATTAATTGTTCTATTATTTAGAGGGAGATTGAAATACAACTTGGCCTTAGTTATAAATCTGCCTTATTATTTGGGAATTTTTTTTTAACAAACAAAATTTGAAATCATGAACATATCCCATTCCAATAATCCTATTCTGTTACCTAACCCCCTCAATACAAATTCTCTGGTTGTTTTGTTGCTTGAGACAGGATCTCAGTGTGTAATCCAAACTAGCCCCAAACTCACAATCCTCCTGCCTCTACCTCCCAAGTGCTGGGATCACAGGGGTGCACTAACATATCCGGTAAATTTTTGAGCTCCCAAAAAACTGGCCATTCACCATTAAATATCAACAGTAGGTCTAATCAAGATCTGATTCCTGGGTCTGGAGAGGTGGTTCAGTGGTTAAGGTCACGTAACTGTTCCTGCTGCTTTTGCAAAGGACCTGAGTTTGGTTCCCGACACCCATGACAGGTGATTCACAACTTCCTGTAACTCCAACTCAGGGGATCTGACTTCCTCCTCTGACCTCAGGGGGATCTGACTTCCTCCTCTGGTCTCTAAGGGTTCCATACACACACATATAAACACACACACACACATTCACACACACATACATAAATATATTTTTTATCTTTTTTAAAAATTATTTTCTCTCCCTCATTGAATAATTGTGGTTCCTTTGTAAAGGAGGGCTGGGCCTATTTTATCCACTGCTGTAGATCCTGGACACTGCCAGGCACACACGTGGGACTGGTAATTAGGACCCGGTGGGTGGTAAAGAAAGTACAGCTTCCACAGACTCTGCTAAGTGCTGGAACTTCTTCCCACTCACAGTTAAACTAGACATTGTGTGAGGTGCTTCTGGAGTCGGTCCCTGGCCGACACTGATACCTCCAGCAGCTCCAAAGGTCAAGGGCCAAAGAGTAGTTCTTATCATGGCTGAAGTGTTCATTCATTATCAAAAGTAAAAAGGGGCTTCTGGGTAAGACAGCAGACTAGTCTCTGTGTGGTTTGGTGAAGGAGAAGATGGAGAATAAGAAAAACAGACCCCAGCTGGACGGTGGTGGTACACACCTGTGATGATAACAGTTGGGAGGTAGAAGCAGGAAGATCAGGAGTTCAAGGTTATCCTCAGATACATAGTGAGGTCAAGGCTAATCTGGGCTACAAGAAATTCTGTCTCAATAAAAGGGCGGGGGGAGAAAAAATAGACTATTTCAAAAAGAGAAAGAAAGTGTCAGAAACTCAGAAAGAGATGTGGGCAAAAGATGAAGGACTCACTGAAAGGTGTCAAGCTGGCCAAGCAGTGGTGGCTCATGCCTTTAATCCCAGCACTCAGGAGGCAGAGGCAGGCGGATCTGAGTTCGAGGACAGCCTGGTCTACAGAGTGAGTTCCAGGACAGCCAGGGCTGTTAAACAGAGAAACCCTGTCTGGACAAACCAAACAAAGAAGGGTGTCAAGCTGACCGTGGCTCCAGCTATGGAGTCCCTGATGGGGGCTGAAGCAGAAGAGCTTCCCCCAAATCACCTGCATGAGTTTTCCCACTTTCGGCTCATCATCCCTGGTGATCTGTTTGTAGATTGAAGTGTATTTGTGTGTCTTGTGCGGTGTATGATGTTCCTGTTATAACTGAGTGGTCCTGGGAAGCGAGCCCTCAAAAATAGGCTACTTAATGGGAAGTCCCCAAATAAACTGGAAAAACATCCAAACAACAGATGTACAAATCACAACACGGAATCACAAGAAACAAGAGAAGTGAGGGGCAACGTGGCTCCTCCAAAAGACGGTAACTCTTCAACTACTGGGTTCAAAGCAACTGAAATCGGTAAAAATGACAAGTTAAGAAGGTCAGCAACATGGGAAAAGTCAGCACTTCAGAGTCCTGGTCAGGAAGAGGGCAAGCGCCCCAGCTCTCACTGCTCCTGCTCAGCATAGTGAGGACGTCATGGCTACGGTAATAAAAGAGAAAGAAAGAAAAGGGACTCAAACACGAAAGGAAGGCATCAAAGCATGTTTATTTGCAGCAAACATGATCCTACACTGAAAAGCTGAGGCCTTCAAGATTACACCAGAAAAACTGTGAGAGCTGACGTGCACATTCAGCAAAGCATCAGGATATGAAATCCGCCTACAGAAATCAGTTGCCATTCTATACCAATAATGGCCTTGCTGAGAGAGAAATGCCATTCACAACAGCTCCCAGAAAAATAAAATACCTCAGAATAAACTGAATCAAGGATGTGAAAGACCTCTATATTTAGAACAATAAAGAAAGACGATGTAAAGCCCTTATAGGTGAGACGGCTTGGTGGGCCATAGGAGTCAGATCTCAACACAATACGGGCAACAGACAATGAGTTCACAGCCAACATCTTGCCAAATTGATAAAAACTCAAAACAGTTCCACTAAACTCAGAGGAGACAAGGAAGGCCACTTTCTGTTCAATACAGCGCTTGAAATCTCAGCTAGAGCAATAAGACATGTGGACAAGATAAAGGGGACACAAACAGAGAAGGAAGAAGTCCACAGTGGCCTTTCTACTGCTGTGATAAAACACCATGGCAAGGCAACTAACAGAAGAAAGGATTTATCTGGGCTGTGGTTCAAGGTGGACTCCCGTCACCATCACAGTGGGGGAGACATGACGAGCAGCAGTGATGGTGGCTGGAACAGCTGAGAGCTCACATCTTGAACCCTAACCACAAAGCAGGGTGAGCGAGCACTGGGAATGATTTCAAGCTTCCTGGCCCCTGTAAGGTACTTCCTCTAGCAAGGCCACACCTCCTAGACCTCCCCAAATAGCACTGACAACTGGGGATTAAGTGTTCATATACATGAGTTAATGGGGTACATTCTCAAACTCCCGAAGTACCCTTATTATCAAATGGTATTATTCTATATAAAAGACCTTGAAAACTTGAAAACTCCTACAGTTATAATGCATTCATCAAACTAACTGGTAAAAAAAAAATTAAAAATTAGTAGCCTTCCTATATATCAACAACAAACCCTGATAGCTTGTGGTTGATCAAACCCAAGCTATTACCATCTCAAAAGTCTGAACCAAGGGCCAAGCTTGAGTTTCCTAGGAAGCCTTAGTTCTCGGCAACACCTTCACTGAGTCACAAGGTGGCGTCACTGCACAGTCAGAATGGCCGCAGTTAATAAACAAGCAACAATAACAAAATGGTAGAGATGTGCTGGGAAAGGAATCTTCAGCCACTATTGGTGAGAACGGAAACTGTTGCAGCCACCAGGGAATGCAGCCTGAGGGCTTCTCAAAAGAATGAAAATGAACGCAGGTGTGGTGGTGCACACCTTTAACCCCAGCACTAGGGAGACATAGTGAGTTCTAGGACAGCCAGAGCTACACAGTGAGACCCTGTCTCAAAAATACCAAAAGGAGAGAGAGAGAATTAAAATTAGAACTACCACTCCTGAGTATATACTCCAAGGACTCAAGTCACAGGCAATACACCACAGATACCTGCCCATGTGTTTACTACAGCACTAGTGATTCACAACAGCCAGGACCTAATGCTAGCCTAGACGTCCTTCAGCAGATGAACAGTGGGGTGCACATACACAATGGAATTTTACTGGATGGTAAATGCAAATAAAATCATGACATTTGCAGCAAATAGATACAACCGAAGAAGCCAGATTTAGAAAAACAAATTCCATGTTTTCTCTCACATGTAAACCCTAGTTGTATGTGTGGGGAGATATGGGTGTGTGTGTGTGTGTGTGTGTGTGTGTGTGTGTGTATGTGTGTGTGTGTATGTGTGTGTGCGTGTGTGTGTAGTAGAAACGGGACTGTGAGGAGGAGGAACAGATCGTGTGAGAGAGGGGAAAGAGAAACAGAATTAGTATGACATAAAAACAAGAGGGGAGACATGGCAGTGAGGAGAGATGAAGGTCAGAGAGAAGGGCGTGGGGGAGAAGTCAGGTGCTTAGGCCATGCTTTGCTCACCTTCTCAATCTTGGGAGGTAGAAGCCATTAGTCCCCTTTTACACACGGGGAAAGCGAGGCACAGAGAACCTGAGGCCCTGTGCATGTAGGTGGCAAAGCAGGAATGTCAAACACAAGTCTCTGTGGATCTGAAGCCCGAGTTTTACTTCTCTATTACAAGTCTTTGCCTGCCGGGAACTTGGGAACTGGTTAGAAATGTAAATTACTGCAGCCTGGCTTAAGAAACCTTCTAAACAATCTTGATAAGTGAGGAAGTTTGAGAACCAGTGCTTTGCTGCAGATTGTAAGCTGACTGAAGTGTTTGCGGGGAGGGGCGGGGCGGGGCGGGGCGGAGGGAAGGGGGCGGGGCCGAGGAGGGGCGGGAGCATACCACAGCCTTGAGTCTTAATCATGGGCTAAGCCTGAGGTTTACCGGGAAGCCTTAATTCTTAGTGACACCTGAACTGGGTCACGGGGTGGCATCATGTTTTCTCAGCCCAAGTACTATTGTGCTGTGTGAAAACACTGCGTGGAGCATTTGCAGTGGTCAGCACTTTACTGAGGGTTGGCCAAGGAGCAGGGATCGGTTGACATAAAAGACTAATAGGACTGGAGGATTCTGAGGAAGGATGGGGTGCAGTTCAGAGGTGGGGCACTAATGCTAAGTGGGCGGGGGTGGGGGGGTGATATGCTCTAAAGAGAAGGACAACAGGGTGCCTAGCTGGGTGGTGCTCACCCGTGATCCCAGCACTGTAGAGGCCGAAAACAGAAGTCACCAGGGGAAAAAACTCTGCACCGGTGTTAAATATCTGCTAGGCTGATTGATTAAAATGTCTGTGTAGCTGGGCATAGTGGCGCACGTCTTTAATCTCAGCATTCAGGAAGCAGAGCAGGAGGATCTCTGAGTTAGAGACCGACAGAGAGAGTTCCAGGAGACCCTGTCTCAACAATAACAACAATAATAAAACTTCTGTGATTCTGGAGAGAAGTTGGGAGCCAAGATAACTTGTGCTTTCCTTAATCTTAGTGGTATTAATTGTCCACCTCTGTGTTTGGCCTAACATCTTTACGAGTGGGGTAAAATCCTGTTTAGAATGTACAAACAGACCCCTAGGCTCCACCAACACCACGAATGTCGTCAGATAACATCTGAGGCCTCTAACAGAGACAGCCCTGTTTTGCTGTAACCTCCCTACGTGCTGTTTCCAACAGTATTTACATTTTTTCCTTTATTTTTCTGTGTCTGGGTGTTTTGCCTGCACGCATGGCCATGAACCACATGCCTGGTGTCGGTGGCGTTAGAAGGGCATCAGATCCCCTGGACTGTGAGTCACAGCCGGATGTGAGCTACCACGTAGGTGCTGGGGATCACACCTGGGTCCTTTAGGAGAGCAACCGCCGAGCCGGCTCTCCAGCCCCTCCACCAACGTATTTATAATTTTCTTTGTTCAGTCACTGTAAAACATTTCATGAGAGAAGGGAAAGGCCTATGAGACTCCATCATTCCCTAAGGGACTGTGGCAGTTAAGGGTAATTGAGGCAGATGTCATTTTCTTCTGTGGAACAGCCCTGGCTCCAGTAAATAACCTCCCACCCACACTGCAGGCAAGAAACTCGAGTTAACTCAGTGGGCCACACATACAAGGGAGACAGGAAAGCAGGGACTCTTGAGAACAATTCTTGCAGGAATGGGAAGGAGATGAGAAAGGGGAATCAGGGGTGAAAGTGAAAGTTTTAATTGTATAACTGGATGAAGCTGTTCAACAATTAAAAAAAATTAAAAGTAAACTTGATAAAACTATCACTGTTGGATTTGAGGTAAACCTATAGCTATGTTTCTAGGCCATGGACTTTGTGTTTGGCTTCAGAATAAAATATCTCTTACTCTCTTTGAGTGAGAGCTTAGTGATTGCATTGACAAGGAGTGCCATGTGTTCGATGCCAGCCTGAGGTATACAGTAAGTACCAGGGCTACCTGGGCAGCCAGGGCCACAGAGCCAAGTCCCTATCTAAGAAAGAAAGGAGTTGGGGGAAAAGGAGGGGAAGAGACTGGAGAGCTGGCTCAGTGAAAGAAAAAAAGAAATCTGTTGCTCTTCCAGAGGATCCAAGTTCAGTTCCCAATACCACATCAAGCAGCTCACAACTGCCTGTAACTCCAGCTCCAGAGGATCAGACACCTCTGATCTCCTCAGGCACCTGCTTCTATGTGCGCACTCAAGTGCACATACACACACACTTAAGTAACATAACTATTGTGGTTTTTTTTTTTTTTTTCTAAGAAAAGGGATGAGCCTGGGCTGTGAGTCCTATGAGCATCATCTCTCTGGAATTGACCTCAGGTGAGCACCAACAGACACCAGCTGCGTGAGGTGAGTCACTGAAGAATGAAGGCCCTTGGAAAGCATGTGGCTTGGCAGGTGGTGTCCGGGGCAGATGTGCTCAACCAGTTTCCCAGCGACTCTTCTCATTTTCAAAGTGAAATCTGAAGCCAGAAAAGCAGATTAAATATTCAAGAAAGAGAGTGTGAGAAGAAAACTAGCAACCTGTGACTCAGGCTGAGGAGAGTGTCAGAGAACCTCAGGGAGGGGACCATTGAAAGGTTAGTCTCAGCTGATGTCACAGAGAAGGGAGAATTTTATAGAGGTCAGGCTTAGTGGGACTTAGCCTCCGGGGTCGAGAGGAGGGCAGGGGTGGGGAGCAGCTTTGGGGAAGACCGAACTGGGAAAAGTCCATGAACTCGATGTCACTGCTACCAAAATGGTGTGTATAGAAACTGAGATCGTGGGAGTTCGTGTGAAGCCCCTTTATTCCATGTGTCCGTCGGTGAAAGGGTGTGTACAAAGCTTCATAGAAAGCAAATTAAGTTGAAATCACTGAAGAAGGAAAAAAGGGGCCCAGGGAGACAACCCAGATGGTAAATGCTTGCATGGGAGTGTCAGGACCCGAGACACATAACCCACATTTTAAAAAGAGCCAGGCTTCTTGGTAGTGTGCACTTATAATTCCAGCACTTGGAGCCAGAGACAGGCAGATTTCCAGGCTTCACTGGCCAGCCAGGCTAGCCCAATCAGAGAACCCCAGATTAGTGAGAGACTTTATCTCAAAAAACGAGGGGTGGAGTGGACCTGGTGAGGTGGCTTGGTGGACAGCAGTACTTGCTGCACAAGCCTGATAGCCTGGGTTTGATCTCCAAAACTCAAAAAGATGATGCAGTGGCACACTGCAAGATGAAGTCAGAGACAGGAGGATTACCTAGGAACTCACAGGCCAGCTAGCCCAGAATACACACGTGCAGCAGAAACGAGAGAGCAAGGAATTACCTCAAACAAGGGGGAGGAGAGCCGACTCTGCAAAGTTGTCCTCTGACTTCCACGTGCACACCAAATGTGCACACACACACACACCACCACCACCACCACCAGAGGGAGGGAGGGAGGGAGGGAGGGAGAGAGGGAGAGAGCGAGAGAGAGCGAGAGAGCGAGCAATGACAATAAATAATTAGAAAAACAAGGTAAACAGACCCAGAGAGGCTAGGTGACAAGGAGGGTCCAAGGGGGGACACATGGGTCTCCCTAAGAAAGGGAAATAGAAGAGATCTTGTGGGTGGTCTAGGGGCTGGTGGGTGGGGATGGGAACATGAGCGATTGGGTTGGGAGGAGTTGATGGAGGAGGAAAATACTGAAAGAGATGGCTGGAAAGGGGGAACATTTCAGGGTCAGATAGAAACCTGGTACAAGGAAACTCCCAGGAATCTATAAAGATGACCCCAGTTAAGACTCCTAGCAATAGGGGCTATGGAGCCTGAACTGGCTATCTCCTGTGACCAGGCAAGATTTCTAGTGGAGGGATTGGGACACCAACCCAGCCACATAACCTTCAACCTACAGTCTGTCCTATCTATGGGATGTGCTGGGGTAAGGGTGGCACAAAGATTGTGGGAGTTGTCAACCAATGACTGGTCCAGCCTGAGACTCATGCCATGAGGGTCAGCCCACCCCTGACACTTCCTGGAGCTCCAGGACCCAGAGGCTGGATAGAACCAAACACAACTGGAGCGGGGGAAATGTCAATGTAATGATGCCTAATAATATTCTGTTATACTTATAAATTAGATGACTCCCCAATTGTCATCAGAGAGCTTTCATCCAGTAACTGATAGAAACAGACGCAGAGACCCATAGCCAAACATTAGGCTGAGCTCAGGGAATCCTGCTGAAGGATTGTAGGAGTCAGAGAGGTCAAGGACATCACAAGAGAACCCACAGAAACAACTAGCCTGGGCTCATTAGAGCTCACAGAGACTGAACCAACAACCAAGGATGTTGGGGACCGATTCCGGACAGCGGTGTCCTTACTTTATCAAGCCTTACAAAGGCAGGAAGTTCCTGGCCTAACCTCGGGCTGTACAACTTCCTGGAGTACCTGCTAATCAGCCAGCTGTAGGAGCCTGGGACCAAAGTGACCTCACCCTCCCTTAGGAATTTTCCATTCTTCTCTCCGTGCTTCCCCTGCTCCCCGACCCTGCCTGAAGCCCTGTTTATAAGCCTCAACACCCAGTCAATAAACGAGACCTCGACGCAACTCAGACTGACTCTGTCTTCCTTTACGCGCCTGGTCTCCTTTCTCTCTCGCCCCCATTGATCTTTCAGGAGGTGCCTCCTCGGGTCTCATCAAATAACCTGGCCCACGGGACCGGGAACAAGGAACCTGCATGGGACTGACCTAGGCCCTCTACATATGTGTGACAGTTGTGTAGCTTGGTCTATTTGTGGTACTCTTAATAGTGGGAGTAGGGGCTGTCCCTAATGCTTTGGCTCTTGGGAACCTATTCTTCATACTGGATTGCCTGGCTCAGCCTAAATACAAGGGGAGGTGCTTAGTCTTACTGCAACTTGATATGCCATGCTTTGTTGATACCCATGGGAGACCTGCCCCTTTCTGAACAGAAACAGAGGAGGAGTGAGTGGAGGGGGAGTGGAGGAGGGGATGGGAGGAGAGGAGGGAGGGAAATCTGCAGTTGGGATGTAAAATAAAAAAATAAATTTAATTAAAACAAAAACACGGGCCGGGCGGTGGTGGCGCACGCCTTTAATCCCAGCACTCGGGAGGCAGAGCCAGGCGGATCTCTGTGAGTTCGAGGCCAGCCTGGGCTACCAAGTGAGTTCCAGAAAAGGCACAAAGCTACAGAGAAACCCTGTCTCAAAAAAAAAAAAAAAAAAAAAACACAAACAAAACAAGGTAATCAGCTCCTAGACCCTGTCTCAAAAAATAACATGGATGGCTCCTGAGAATGACATCTGATGAGGATCTCTGACCTGCAAATCCACACACCCAAAAAGTAAAAAAGGAAAAAGGAAGGCCATCAGGAAAATAGGGCACTGAGGAATGACTCCAAGGAGGGCAGTGGAGGGGCAGCTTTGAAAGAGAGAGCTGGCAAGGCCAGCAGAGAAGGTGAAAGGAAACATTGATTCTGTGGACAAGATGGGGACAAACAAAATGGCTCTCTAATGATGTGGTAGTTTGAAGAAGAATGGCCCCCATAAGCTCATATGTTTGGATGCTTAGTCACCAGGGAGTGGCACTATTTGAAAGCATTTGAAGGATTAAGAGGTGTGGCCTTCATGAACCCTAAAAGGAAACTCATATCTAAGCATTAATCTCCCACTAGCAAAACTGTTCTCAAGTTTCATGCTCACTCTAAAAGTGAGTGAGCTGTTGGCCAAAACAACCCGGGGCCACAGACGTTTTTGAGAATTCAGGGGGATAGATCAATAGGATCTGCAGACTAAGCTGGCACCTAATACTGGTATGAGTTTGGCTGCAGTCTTATTCATTGTCCAGTTATTCACCCACTCATTCACTCACTCAACAAACACTCTGAGCGCTTATTCCCTGACACTATGGTAGGGACTGAGGATAGGGCAGAGATCAGAATGGTGCAGCTTAGAAAAAAAAAAGAAAAGAAAAGAAAGAGGTGTGACCTTGTTGGGAGGAAGTGCATCTCTGCGGGTGGACTTTGAGGTTTCAAAAGCCCAGAGTGTCTCTCTCTCTCTCTCTCTCTCTCTCTCTCTCTCTCTCTCTCTCTCTCTGGCTATGGATCAGGATATAGCTCTCAGTCACTTCTCCAGCACAATGCCTAGCTGCTGTTATGCTCCCTGCCATGAAGATAATGGACTATGCCTCTGAAACTGTAGGTAAGCCCCCAGTGAAATGTGCCAGTGGCTGTGGCCCTATCAGAGCAACCACAGGTGACAATTGAGGGTCAGGTGTCAGCCCACCAGAAGAAACACTCTGGTGTCTTGCCTAAGCAAGGCTTATGAGAATACAGACTCCAGAATGTCTTTTGCTTCTGCTGCACCTTTAGTATCTTATATAATGTATTTGTATGTGGAAAGTCCCCCACTACCTGCATTGTAGTATGTTTGTCTCATGAAAACATCCCGACCTTCTGGGCATCTATTTCTGTGTATTGCCAAGAAGATAGGTCCTCCTTAAGCTGTATTGTCTATTGACACAGAGTTTTGATGAATATAAATAATTCTAGGATATGTTTCATAACTAAGGCCTATTGTTCCACGATGCCTGTGAGACACTTCGAACCTGCTTTAGCTCACAGCTCAGATTTATGATTTAGGAAAACATTTGAGTCCAGGAGCCAGGCTGGGCTCAAATTCCTTTAATCTTTATGCTGAGTTATGAAGTCACAGGTTTCTTGTACATCATTAGGTGAAACAATGCTTCAAAAGAACTTTAGATTAGACCAGATGCCTTGCTAATGGGTTTTTAGATAAACATTTCCAATTTTTAATTCACAAGGACACACAGCTGCACTATCTGGCTAGGTTATAAATACAAAGACAGCACAATTATTGCTAGCTGGCAAATGATTAGTTCCTTGCACCCATTCCTGACCTCAATTTGAGAAAATAAATTTTTTCTAGTCAAGGCTACAGAAAACAAACTGACTCTGTAGCCCCTGTGAGGGCTGCAGGTATTCTTGGATAATTAGAAGTTATATACAGGACAGAGAATACACTCTAAGTTTTAAGCATTTTGGTCATTAATTTCATGGAAAGTGCCTGGCTGAGTGGATATTATAAGATATACGGTACCTAGCTGTCTTAGAGATTCTGTTAGAGTTTTTAAGCAGTGGAGAGAAAGGGAACAATGGAGCAATGAGACAGAATAACATGATGAGACATGAGACGTGAACAAGGTCAGAGAATAAAGAAATGAAACCATCGAGAGAGAGTGCATGAGATTATTTCTCCCTAACCCCCCCAGATAAAAAAGTCTCAGTTTGCGCTACACTGTGGACTTTCCTTCTGTACCCTGGAAGCTGGTTCTTTGTGGGTTGTGATAGAAATGCTTTCTTTTATAAGACTTGCCTTGGTCATGGTGTCTCTTCTCAGCAACAGAACAGTTACTGAGACAGAAGCATGTGGAAGTTAAGTCTAGCTCATCTGTATCATAAGTAGGGAGATGTTGTGTAGATCTAGGAGGAGTGACCCTAGAAGAGTTTCTGGCAGTGAGGGCCAGCGAGAAGCTACCAAGCTTTCCTGTACTCAGTTCAATAGGTCTCAGGACATCTCCAACAATGCTTCTGGACAGCAGTGAGACCACCATGGCAGGAATCTAAGGTTCGATAGATCCAAAGGGCATTTGTGCTAGCCTCCTGGTGGCTGGGTTCTGTTCCTGCCACCAGAGTGAACTGAGAAGGACTGAATGGCAGGTGATGGCAGGGAGAGTCTAAGCAAGAATGGTCAGAGGCAGGACTCTTTCTCAGTGGATGTCACACGAGGTGTTATGGTGCAGCTGGAGGCTAATGATGCACAGAGATGGATATCAAAAGACCTGGAGTGGTTCCAAAAAGAATTGAGCCCCAACTGGGTGGTGGTGGTGCATGCCTTTAATCCCAGCACTTGGGAGGCAGAGACAGGAAGATCTCTGTGAGTTCAAGGCCAGCCTGGTCTATAGAGTGAGTTCCAGGACAGCCAAGGCTATACAGAGAAACCTGTCTAGGAAAACAAAACAACAAAACAAAACAAAACAGGAAACAGGCCCCATGGTTGTGCTGGCTCTCAGGGTGGGGCATAGAGTGCTGCTACTACATCAGTGTTCCTGATTCCGGCGCTCAGTTCAGCCCACACAGGAGACAGTGAAGGGCAAACAGGGACCAAGAGGGCATGAGGCATCTGGGCCAAACTGGACTGAGGTAAAACCCGACAGGCCAGCACGCCTTCCTGCTCCTTAGGACTTCCTCTAGCAGATACCATGGTGTCAGTGACAATGCAGGGGATACACGTGATCACTCTGTCGCACAGGACAGAATTTGGATGCTCAGTCATATGGTTAAGCCCACTTAAGTCATGTCAGCTGGATTATTTTCAAACACTTTGCTATTCCAATGTGGCCCTATACGGACGTCATTTTGTACAAACTATCTTCAGCTTTTTTCAAATGTGTGAATGTGGTATGTTAGTGTATATGCACATGGAGGTGTGCATATTCCAATGCGTGCAGGCTCCTGGAGGTCAGAGGCAGACAGTGGGGGTCCTGCTCTGTCATTCTTCACCTATTCCTTTGAGGAGACATGGTCTCTTGCTGAATATGGCCCTAGGCGGGCATCTGGAAAGCCTCAGTGGTCCTCCTGCCTCTGCCTCCCACAGCCTTTCGTGTGGGTGTTGGCATCTGAGCTCAGGCCATTGTGCTTGGGCAGTGAGCATGCTTACCCCCTGAGGCAGCTCCCAAACCTCCAGAGCATCCTTGTTCTAGAAGCTTTTCAAGACGACTTTCCTTTCTCTAGCAGCAATGAGGAATAAGTCAGAGCACTTAGGGAGGACCAGATTCTGACTCTGCCCCTCATCTCACCTGTAGGCTGCCCTCCAACTTCCTGTTTGTGTTTGTGTTCTGCCACCTCTGTTTTTTTCACGCCGTCTGTTTTCTATTCACAATGCCCATTGATAGCAGGTAATTTATGTTTTTTGTTTGTTTGTTTGTTTTTGTGAGACAGGACCTCATGGCTGTGCTTGAACTCCGGATCCTCCTGCCTCCACCTCCCCACTGCTGGTGTTACAGGTGTGTATCATCACACCTGCTAGTATCAGATATTTTAATATGCCTTTCCAAACTACTGTCTTACAAAGGATAACGTATGATACTTACCTCCAAATATTGTCTTTGGGCAGCCCGGTTGATCCAGTCCTCCATTCGGGTAGAAGTCTATGTGTCCTAGCGGTTCCTTGTAGCCCAGTGCTAAAAGAGAACACACAAGGCTTACACAGGGACCGTGCACGTCCTGACGTTCACCTGCCTGCAGGGTTAGGCAGGGACGGTGGTGTTGTGGTTGCTATCACGGCCCTTATACCTACTTAAAGGTCTTGCCCAAAGCTGTGAGCTAGCGCGTTAGAAAGCAGCAAGCAGATTGCATCAGCTGAACACACAAAGGGTGATGGAATGGAATCCCATCTGGACTCTGGGCACTTGGCCCTGCAGGGCTGACAGGATGGCCTGTTTCTTCTTTACTTTTAGTCAGAGCCCTCTAATTGTCATGAGATTCCTAAACTTCTATTTGTATTGTATAAATCTTCACAAAATGAAATAGGAAACAATTAATTTTTACTTAGTAGATAAAAATCTTAAAATTTTTTGGACCTGATCTAGAGATGGCTCAGTGGTTAAGAGCACTGGCTGCTCTTACAGAGGAGCCGGGCTAGGTTCCCAGCACCCACATGGTGGCTCCCAACTACCTCCAGTGGTTGTAACTGTAACTCCAGTCTCAGGGGATCCAATACCTTCTTCTGGCCTCTTTGGGCACCAGGCACACATGTGGTACACAGATACACATGCAGTCAAAACACCAATACAAATAAAAATAAAAGAACAAAAATAAAAATGTCAACAAAAAAGATTGACAGTTTATAACTGCAATATGCTGCACATAACATGTGATAATAGTTTTCATATTTTGAGACTCCAGGTGTCAGCTGGGCATCTCATACACCAAATAGCAGTTAAGAAACCGGCATGTTGAGAGGCAGAAATGATCTGGAAGAGCTACAAAGAGCCAGGAGTAGGGCAGAGGTGCTCTGGGTGGGGACACACAGCACTCTCAGCATAGGAGAATAAGAGAAAAGTCAGGCCACCCTGGAAACTGTTCATCTGAAGCCAACTGTCTGTGTGTAGACAAACCAGCCTGGTTTTAATTGGACTCGAACACTTTGGAAAACCGGGTGAGAAAAAGGGAAATCATGTCTATTTCATCGTCAGGTCCTGGGCCTAGATCCCCCGTCAGTGGTGCTGGACCCCCTACCCACATGGAGGAAAAGATAGCATCAGGGAATGGGCGGAGGAGACTGCACTCTTGGGGTCACGAATCCACAAAGGAGTGTTACCGTCAGTGTCGGAGTGGATGACGTCAACGAACTGTGCGTCGCTGGGATCTAATCTGTCCTCAGCAGGTCTCCCGTTGAACAAAGGGCCCGCAGGGTCAAGACCTAAAAGACAAGGCAAAATAGCTTGGCAACCCCACTCCGTGAATCACCGAAGCTGTCTTTGATCCCTCCCGGAGAGGATGGCTCACAGGCTGGCTGCAGGGCGTGCTTGGGTGAGTAATTACTAGCATCCCGTCCTGCAGTCAAGACAACCGTCCACAGCCTGTAGCTTTTTTCCCACAGTGTGGACGGTTACCCTGGCAATGGCTCTGAGAGCAGCAGGCAGGCTGCATGAGGAGCCCCAGCTGGGAAAGAGCCCCACAGGTGAGGTCATGGCGGGTAGAAAGGCTCCTGCGGCAAAAACCGTCAGAGAGCATGAAAGAGGAAAAGGTAGCTCTGGGAATTAAACCCTTATGCGTGAAGCTACACCCATCTACATCCCCAGCCCTTGATTTTAAGACAAAGCTCCATCATGTAGCCCAGACTGTCTTGAATTAGCGATGTAGCCCAGGCTGGCCTCTAATTGGATATCCATCTGCCCCACTTTCATGTGTGCTATTAAATTAAAGGCATTAATTAAATTAAGGCCTTAAATTAAAGGCACCCACAACCTCTCTGGTCCTTCTCATTTTAGGGATTTCAGAAACCCTACTCAGGTCCACTTTCATTCATTTACTCACTCATTTGAAACACATCACAAAACCAGGAGGCAGCAGGTGGCCAGTATGATTCCATTCTACAGGTGACGGCTCCTAAGGCCCAGAGAACTCAAGCATCTTGGCCAGAGACTGGCTCCAAAGTACAGCCCGCTCCATCCGCCTTGCCCATGTTCTCTCAGCACCTAGCTGGGCCAACTCAGCAGGGAGCCATGAAACTCCCTAGAGAGCTAGGTTTGGAAGAGCATGCCACACTACAGATGAGGCAGATCAAATGCACCCCATAATGCCTGAAGTGATGTCTTGGTCTTGGTCAGTGTTGACTGGGTTTCATTACCACAGCAATGAAACACCTGGAGAATCTGGGGAGCCACACTTGGGGTTCTGGAACCACAAAATGAGAACTTACAAAGTGGAGTGTGAGAAAAGCCCCAGTGACTAGAACCCTGTGCAGAGAGGGTTTCCTTGGAGGTTTAACCTGTTAATATCATTTTATGTTTAGGTTCACTTTACTCTCCTTTTAGGTGCTGGAGAATGAAGCCAGGACCTCATGCATGCTAAGTATTGAGGACATCTCCTCTTCCCGTGTTCCACACACATCTAAGAGACAGACAGCATCTTTGCTTCGGTTTCCTGTTTTCTTCCCTCCCAATGTCCTGTGATCCCTTGAAACATTTCTTCTCTCCCTCCCTCCTTTCCTTACTCCTCCACCCCCAGCCTTCTTCTGTCCGCTCCAACTGAAACTGGTGTAGGAGGGCATGAGGAAACACCCAGTCACTCAAGGAAAACAGGTGCCCTAAACACAACAGCTCTTAACACAGTAGGAAAAGACTCCACAGCCTTGGAAAGAATTTACCCAGAATCCTCCCCACCCCCACCCCCATCAGTCAACACCAACCACTTCCTTCGCAAAAAATAGAGTGAGTACCCTGGCTTGGAGCCTCCCGTAGATCTAGATAAAACATTTAGCTGGGGTATTGAGGGGGTGGGATTGCTAGCCTCACACCAGGACTTATGAAATGCAGGTAAAATTATGGTCCAGAACGTGAACCCATATTTGTAATTGAAAGTTTCTAGCAGTCACCTA